>NC_043701.1:178805822-178810078 GCF_006229205.1 Suricata suricatta | reverse complement strand
GCAGAGATTTCCAAGGCCTTCTCCGCCAATCACCTCTTGCCACAGTGTCAAGGCCACTTTATTAAGATCTGAGCCAGTGATGGCTTCTTTGGTCACAAACCAAGCCCTGTCCCCCACCAGTGGAGGTGCTGGACCAGCGATTTCAGCAGAGCCCACTGCCCTGTGCAGTGAAGAGGGAATCCAAGTGAGGCCCTGCCTAGGTCTGAGCTGGGGCTCAAGAGGGAGAGAGAATAGACATTCCTCCCTTTGAATGCATAACCCCACCCAGCGTGAAAGGTTTGCACGATGGGGATTTGGGACAGAAAGTGTCCATCAGGGGACATTTTATCGAATTGTGTGCCTTGGTTTGGGGTTCCATGAAGGTGAAGTCTGGGATGAAAACTTGGGTGCAGGGAGTTTATTTGGGGGGCGGGGGTGACCCCGGGAAGCAGGAGTGAAGGAGGCAGGAAAGTGAGTCTGGGAGGAAGCCAAGATGAGGCCACTGCTGTAGACAATGGCGGCCATGCCCCTGGGGACTTGGAAACGAGTCCGAATGCCTCCTGCGAGCGTCCACCTGCGAGATGGAAGCTGGGGCTGGTGTGAAGCCTGGTGGGCTCCTGGGTGTCAGAGGAGGGCCTGGGTATGAGACGCAAGCAGCACAGAGCCTGGAAAGGGGCACTTTCAGCAGTGAGCTGCACGTGGAGGTATTGGCATGAGCCGCCAAATGCGTCTGCTCCCCCAGAAAGGCAAGGCGGAGAGGGGGGTCCAGGAAACTGCCGCACACGCATGAATTCATCCTTCTTGTGTGCCCTGGATGGGTGGAGACCCCAGTAATCCCTGTCCCCTCATCTCCCTATTACTCTGCTGGCTACAAGGAATCCGAAACCACTGGGAACTGGAGGGAAGCAAGGGAATGGGAAGTGTGGCCAAACCCTTCCATCTGCTGCTGCATTCATTGAGGCCTAGCAATGACCAGGCGCTGGTGGGGCTCGGGGGTACAGCAGGGAAGGGAAGAGGAGATGTCTCTGTCCCCACGGTGTTCTGGCGTTCCAGCTCCCATGGGCTCGCTCTCGGATGCGTGGAAGGCAGGGTGTGAACTCACAATGAGAGGGAATCAGGTAAGGTTACTCTTTGTCGAATGTAGTAATGTTCCGGCTCCCTGGCAGGAAGAAGTCATCCAAGGAAAGCACGTGGGGAAAGTCTGCAGAATGTGGGTTTCGGAAGCGAGATCTGAGGCTGGGAGTGAATCCCAGGCCTTGCTGATGGGGTCAGGAGGTGGTGGGATTAGGAGATCCCCATCGGGGGAAGAAAAGTAGACCCCAACCCTGTGAGGTCCGGCTAAGCTGGGGGGGGGGGGTCAGGTGTTCATGCCTTCACCCACGCGGCTGAGCCAAGGATGAGTGGTCTTTCTTCAGTTCTTTGGTTCTGTGTTTTAGGAAGAAAGTTTTGACAGCAGCAGGAAGGGGAAGGGAGGGGAAGACTGGGGGAATGAAGAGCCAATTGGAAGCCACTGTACCAGTCCCTGTGAGAGATGGCAAAGGTCTAGAGCAGGGCAGCAGCCACAGTGGATAGTGACACAACATCTCAGACATTCCAGGGCTTGTTCGGAGGGATTCTATGCCTTGGGTTCCAGCAGAAATGCCGAGTGTCCAGTCCAGCACATTGTACTCATCCTATCAGTACTTAACAATGTTGCCTGGCTTCTGGTGCGTCCAAGCCAATCCCTGTGCCCCCGCCCCCCATCAGATAGGACGAAGCCAAGGTCGTGACTCTTCAAGGGCTCAAAGTCAGCCAGGCCATCATGCATCATCCTCATCCATCCCACTCATGTTCAGGCCATAGTTCTTTGAGTTGAGCGGGTTAAATCCATTGGCCTTCACCAAAAGAGCCAGGAGGCTGTTAGCACCTTTTAAAGGCCGTCCTCAGCCAGGATTCTCTTCCACTCCTAAAAATCTTAAGCAAAAACCACTCTCCCTCCCCTTTGTACTAATAGGAAGAAAACACGAGTCATCATTTTCTCAGAAGAGGAACATATGTGCCCATTTTATTAATTAGCTATACTTTCTGGAGATGAAGACAGGAAAGAATGGTATTTTTCTAGGCATTGGGAATAGATATGAAAGTGTGCCAATTTTTCCAACTGACGCCTATCAGTGCAGTGGGTCTGTTCCCTGTGGCATAACCAACGAGAGGCTCTAGTGAGTCTTCTGGTCCCTGCCTATTCAAGTATCTCGATATCCGTGTGTCACGTAATGTCGCCCACACAAAAAACTGATATCCTTCTGAAAAAGAAATGTCCCTTCTGTGGGAAGGAAAACACCGTTGACAGTAGCTGTGTCCTGCAGAGAAATGATGTGCTTTCCAGGGATGCGTCAGGCTACTGAAAAATTAGCGGTATCAGCTCACACATTTAAGTTACCAGCTCCCAGTCACCCCACTCAGCGTGAATGCCCGCGGCCGATTGGCACTCTGGTTCCTGATATGAGTTCTGGATTTAACATTTAATCAGGTAGTTGAAAAATAATTGTAAGCGGGGGGTGCCTGGGTGGCTCAGGCAGTTAAATGTCTGACTCTTGACTTCGGCTTAAGTCGTGATCTCACGGGTTTTGAGTTTGAGCCCTGAATCAGGTTCTGCGCTGACGGTCTGAAGTCTGCCTGGGATTTTGTCTTCCTCTCTCTCTCTGCCCTTCCCCTGCCTCCTCTCTCTCTGCCCTTCCCCTGCCTCCTCTCTCTCTGCCCTTCCCCTGCCTCCTCTCTCTCTGCCCTTCCCCTGCCTCCTCTCTCTCTGCCCTTCCCCTGCCTCCTCTCTCTCTGTCTCTCTCTCTCAAAATAAAATAAACTTAAAAAAATAATTGTAGGCGAGAGAAATGTGAGGTTCTTTCTAGGGGCACCCTTCTGTTGGCATACTTGCCAAGTCCCAGCCCCCACATCGTGAGGGGTGCCCCCCCCCGAGCCCACACCTCCTGGAAGACGAGGTGTTAGTGGGAGTGGTTCCCACAAATCCCCAGGCTCTCCCTCAAAGGTGAGTCAACGGTTTGCCCAGCAGGACCCTGGGCCAGGCGGCCGGGCTGCGCGAGGAGGCACCAAGCTGCCTTCATTCAAGCCGAGACCCTCGACCCGGGTGGCCGTCGGGCGGGCCAGGCCAGGAGCAGGTGGGCTGCAGTGGGTGCGGCCAGCCCGGAAGTACAGAGCGCTGTGTCGAGAGGCAGCTTGGCACAACCAGATCTGCTGACTTCTGAAGACAAGCAACAACTCAGGGCTTTTGTGGAATCAGTCTGCTGGTCACTGATTCAAATAAAAATAATGTCTGGGGGCAGATTTGGTTTGTGGGCACAAGTCTGTGACTTCTAATTAGAAATAACTCTGTTAATGTTTCCTTTTCTTTTTTCTGATTTTTTTTTTTTGAGAGAGAGAGACAGCATGAGCAGGGGAGGGTCAGAGAGAGAGGGAGACACAGAATCTAAAGACAGGCTCCAGGCTCTGAGCTGTCAGCACAGAGCCCGATGTGGGGCTCGAACCCACGAACTGTGAGATCATGACCTGAGCCAAAGTCAGACACTTAACTGACTGAGCCACCCAGGGCCCCAGTGTTTCCTTTTCTTTGCTTTCCTCCTCCCCGCTTCATACTCGGAGAACTAGCGCTGTGACTTAAGCCTCTAGCGTCGTATCAATAACTCTCAGAAGCAAGGCCATCTGCGGGGGACCAGCCCACACACCAGAGTCCAAGGGTCTCTGAGTAGGGGGTTGGTGTCGGCAAAATATCTATAAGAAAGAGCACAGACAACATGAATGGTGGAAGAGACCACGCTTTACTGTGAAACTTGGTGTCTTATATACCACAGGTGATTACATCTTTTAATGATTACATTGTTTGCAACTTCTTAGGAATCACATGTTTCAGAATAGATCATTGTTTTCACGGAAGAGAGAACAGAAAGTTAAAGACAGAAATGGAGTACAATACAGAGGATCAAAAAACATAATTTGCCACTAAAAATACATCAGCAGGAGTCTTATTTTGCGTACATAGTGTAATATTAACTGAGGCTTATGACAAGGCTATTTTTCTTTAAAGGTTAACAATAGTCTGTGAGTAAGGTGCCTCTAACCAGGGAGAAAGTTTCAATAAGAAAGTCTGCCCATTTACTGAAACCACAATTACCAAGTGGCATGAACAATAGGAGAACTAACTCCAGTCTCTGATCCATTTAGGTCAAGCAGTCAAGCGCACACATTTTCAAGTAGGGGAAGCAGGGTCCCAAAGGCCACACAGCACT
>NC_043701.1:178771071-178805722 GCF_006229205.1 Suricata suricatta | reverse complement strand
GTGCCTCTAACCAGGGAGAAAGTTTCAATAAGAAAGTCTGCCCATTTACTGAAACCACAATTACCAAGTGGCATGAACAATAGGAGAACTAACTCCAGTCTCTGATCCATTTAGGTCAAGCAGTCAAGCGCACACATTTTCAAGTAGGGGAAGCAGGGTCCCAAAGGCCACACAGCACTTCTGGCTGGATGGACCCCAATAGCCATCTTTATTTGAACTTGTAGGGTCTGATTTAATGTTTGTAAACAAAGCATTTAACTCAATTACAGCTTAAGCCAGTCCCCCAACAGTGTTGCTGGAGATCCAAGCTCTAAGAGGACGTGAGGTTATCAAGATCACTCTTGGGGTGATTTTTAAAATGTTTCTCTTTCTTGGGGCGCCTGGGCAGCTTAATCAGTTGAGGGTCCGGCTTCGGCTCAGGTCATGATCTCACGGTTCGTGGGTTCAAGCCCCGCATGAGGCTCTGCGCTGACAGCTCAGAGCTTGGAGCCTGTCTTCAGATTCTGTGTCTCCCTCTCTCTGACCTTCCCCTGCTCACACTGTCTCTCTCTCTCTTTCAAAATAAATAAAACATTAAAAAATTAAAAAAATAAAAATATGTTTCTCTTCCTCTAAAGTTTATTTATTTTTGAGAGGGGGAAGGGGCAGAGTGAGAGGAAGAGAGAGAGGGAATCCAAGCAGGCTCCGTGCAGGGCTCTGTCTCATGAACTGTGAGATTATTACCTGAGCCGAAATCAAGAGTCAGATGCTCAACCGACTGAGTCACATAGGCCTCTGGGGTGAATTTTATTAGCTGTTAGGGAAACAAGTCACCTTAAAATAAAGGGTCTCCTGTGCTCACACTTGTTTGTAACCCCCGCTGTCTGCTGATCCTTAATAGGACAAGCTGTATTCTGCATTTCTTGGTTTTTTTTTTTTTTTTTTTGCCTTATCTGACGTAGGAAAGCTCATTAAAATGCTACATGTCGCTTCTGTCTGACCTCTTCTCCGGGCATGGGGGACAGGGAAGCAGGTAGGAAAGGGGGTCCCCTGGGGCCAGGAAAGGAAACAGGAGAGAAGTGTCTCCCAGAATTGTGGTTCCTGGCCCCAAAAATGATTCTGAAGGGAAGGGGTGGTGGGCCAGGTGCTTCCCCAAAATGGGCTGGTGGTTTAGAAAGATCCAGGGTGTTGGGAGTGAAGGTGGGGTACATGTTGGGGAGGGGGGCAGTGCTGGTTATGGGGACCGAAGAAGAGGAGAGAGCTAACGCTGGGAGTGGTCTGAGTGTACGTAGAAAGCAGGTATAGTGAGGGGAGGAGATTTGATCTGTCCTTTGACTTTGCTTGTCAAGAGGAGTTCCGGCGGTGAGGACGGAGGGTGAGCTTTGCCACATAGGTTAGGGCTCTTTCCGTTGCAATTGATAGAAACGAAACTGAAATGGGCTCCAGATACAGGGACTTCGCTGACTAATGCAAATGAAACTTTGGGCGTATGTGGACATCAGGCATGGCTGGTTCTGAGCACAGATGATATCTCTTGTGTCTGGCTTCCTCTAAAGTGGCTTCGTGGCGAGAGGGTTCTCCACATACATCATCAGAGATAAATCTTTGTAGCACCAGACTTCCATCCCACCAGCTTGACAACGGAGGAGAGAAGAACCCCTCTTCCCTAACAATTCCAGGAGAGCCTTCAGGTTGACCAGGATCCTCTGAACATGAGTTGTGTCTAGGAAAAATCCAGTTTTCTTTTACCCTCACACTAAATACTTCTGAAGCCAGATACGTGGATTTTTTTTCATGCCAACCTGTTCTCCAACCCCAGCGGGGTGGCCTACAGTCCAGTTCAGTTCCGACACCGCCTGTCTGTTAGATGGACATCCACCTGTTAGTGGAGGGTAGTGTTAGGTACAACAAATTAAAGTCCTAAACCCACAAGATGGCCTCACTTCAATGCCAATTCCAAGTCCCAGGTCACCAACTGTACTTCTGACCAATTGGCTATACATCGAGGTTCCCACGACTTCCTCCTTGGGGTTGGCATTTTGCCAGAATGGCCACCAGAACTCAGAGAAACACTTGCTTACATTTGGGGGCTCATGACATAATGATGGATATGATAAAGGACGCAGATAAACTGCCAGGTAGAGAGACACATAGGGAGAGGACTGGGAGGGTGCCAAGGCAGGAACATCTGTCCCTGTAGAGCAGCACTTAAACCTGTGTACTTGAACATGCTCACCCTCCCGGAAGCCCTCAAAACTTGTGCCATAGGGATTTTTGGGGGACACTTCAACAAGAAGCCATTACCAACTATTAACTTAATATCCAGCCTCTCTTCCCTCTCAAAGAATGGCAGGTGGAGCTGGAAATCCCAAGCTTTTCATCAAGCCTTGGGCTTTTTGTGAAAAGCCCTATCTGGGAGCCCACCCAGAGTCACCACATTCAAACAAAATAATTCTTTTTTTTCATGTTTATTTATTTATTTTGAGAGAGAGAGAGAGAGAGAGAGAGAGAGAGAGAGAGAGAGAGAGAGAGAGAGATTGAGTCAGGGAGGGGCAGAGAGAGGAGAGACAGAATCCCAAGCAGGCCCTGTGCTGTCAGTGCAGAGCCCAACATGGGACTCGAACCCATATACTATGAGATCATGACCTGAGCCAAGATCAAAAGACAGGTGCTTAACTGAACCACCTATGTGTCCCCTGAACAAAACACACTCTATCACCAAGGAAGTTCTAAGGAATTTAGAAGTCCTGTGTCAGGATCTGGGGTTAAAAACGGAATATTAGCAGAAAGTGGGGGCAGAGACCAAAATAGATGTTTTTTTTTAAAAAGTTTTTAATCTTTATTCACGGAGGTGTAATTAACAACCAGCATTACATTAGTTTCAGGTGTAAACATAATAATGCAACAATTCTATACATTCCTCAGCGCTCACGTGGGAAAGGTCTGTCACCATCAGTCACGGAACAATGTTCTCACGATTATTCACTATAATTCTTACGCAATACTTCTCACTTTCAAGACTCATTTCCTTCACCACTGGAAGTCTGTGCCTCTGCCTCCCCATCTGCCTCCCCCCCCTCCCCTCCGGCCACCACCAGTTTGTTCTGTGTTTAACAGTCTGTGCTTGGGGCACCTGGGTGGTTCAGTCAATTAAGTCTCCGACATCGGCTCAGATCAGATCTCACGCATGTCGGGCTCTGTGCTGACAGCTAGCTCAGAGCCTGGAGCCTGCTTCTGGTTCTGTGTCTCCTTCTCTCTCTGCCCCTCCCCCTCTCATGCTCTGTCTCTCTCTGTATCAAAAATAAATAAAACATTAAAAAAAATTTTAAGAGTCTGTGCTTTTGTTTGTTTCTCTGTTTGTTAGTTTTGTTTTTTCAGATTCGGCATCGTAAGTGAAATCAGGTGGTGTCTCTGACTTCCTTCACTTAGCAGAATACCTTCTAGGTCCAACCACGTTGTTTGTTCCATATTATTTCCCGATCACAGGCCCATCTCTGACCCAGTTTCCATGGCACGGGGATGCAGTACTCCGACAGGCAGGCCCGGCTCACCCATCCACCTCTGGGGCTGGGAACGGGATCATGCCTAAGAACGTGGCAGGAGAATGGGGGAGAGGGCGCTTCTGCAAAGGAAAACCAGGGTGCTGTTCCCAGAAAAGAGGGATTGCCAGGCTTCAAAGGCAACACATTAGCTCCGTGAAGACAGGGACTCTTGCTGCTCTGGTGACCAGGGTGTCTCTGGGGTCACACATCCACTCCACTGCAGACACTTGACTGGGAGCAGGGACACTGTGATCGGTTCTCGCTGCAAGGTCCTGTAAGTGATCATACATAACCACGCCTCTCTGTCCTTGCTTCTGAGTCTGATTAATAAGGTCCCACAGGCCTCACGGGGAAATTTGTCTCCCTCCCTGCTGGGTGTGCCCCATGCCTGCACCCCATGTGCGTGATGGGGAGTACATGTACTAATCCCCCAAGTTAACTACCCTCTTTGAAGTAGACCACCCCCCGCATGGGGTCTGCGGGATCAGCACCTGCACCCCATTCTCTCTGTGCTTGCCCTACTGAGAACTGGGGAAGGCCCTTCTCCTGTGGCATTTAATGACCATAGGGGACATGCCACACTGGAGAGGCAGCAGGGATGTGAGTCTCCTGGATGTGAAGGGAGCAGACACAGAAAGCGCCTTTCTTTGGTTCGGGTCCTGCTTGCAACCGCAGTTCACAGATGACTTTATTTATTTGAATTTTCCAAATCCCACCACTGTCTTCACGAGCCTGTGCCTCACTGGCTGGATGTCCTTTCTGAGTCTGTGTTTGAGAAAACGAGAAGAAATGCTTGAAACTAGAGTAGTGCATTTCTGCTATCAAAACTCAGACCCTGGGCTTTCTTTTTCAATGAAGAACTTCTTTCCAAAAGCGTGCTTTGCAAGGTCAAGATGACTGACTCTGGGTTGGGGTATAGAAGGACCTGAACAAGGACTGCACTTGAAGGTCTAGGAAAGGATCAAAGCACAGTCACGAGTGGAAGTGTAGGTCATCCTGTCCTTCTCCATCCACCTGCTGATATCTCTTCTCATCTCCTGATTGTGGACTTGACCAAGGGTGGCATCGGGCCTAGAACCTGGGGACACGGCTTTGTACAATCCTGGTGTTAAGGGATGCCTGGAATCAGATAACCTAGGGCAGGAAGATCAGGTGTTGTCTCTGCTTTGGATCCAGCTGACCCCCACGGAGGCCTGGGCCTCACCAAGTTTTTGGTTACTGAGGACCGTCTGGCAACCATGTTTGTTTTCAACAAAAGGTCACAGTCCCGGAAGACTGGAGAGATCAAACCGACGGAGACAGTATGCTGGGCCAGAGTTCCCAAGAGCAAACGGGCCTAACCTGGGGTCCCGCCCAGGAGTCTGTGGGTGAGGACCCAGAGGTCACCGGCCCCCTGCTGTGCCCTCACTGGCCTGGGATGGCTGCAGGAGGGAGCAGGCCCTGTACTCTGTCACGCTGTCACCATCCCTTCACATCCAAGCAGGGCAGGTGCGGGCAGCGCCGCCACCGACTCAGGAAGCCTGTGGTCCCCTTTTCCTGCAGGAGCCCCTCCGTGCCCCTCAGCCTCTCCCCACCTGCTCCCTCCGCTCCTGCCTTCTGCTCCTGCCACCCCTGCTTCAGTGCTCATCAGGGCTGTGTTGGCATGACCCCAAGGAGACACTTGGTTTATACCAGGGTCTTTTATCCCACTTATGACACAGACCTCCCTGAGGTGCAGTGAAAGGGCTATGTTTGAATCTGGATTCGCCACTTTAGGAAGTCTGAGACCCTAACCTCTCCAGGATAAACTGTTTTCTTTTTTTTTATGTTTATTTTTTAAGAAAGAGAGAGAGTGAGAGGAGGGAGAGGCAGAGAGAGAGAGAGAGAGAGAGAGAGAGAGAGAGAGAGAGATTGAGAATCCGAAGCAGTCTCTGCACTGTCAGTGCAAAGCCCGACGTGGGGCTGGAACCCATGAACTGTGAGACCGTGACTTTTGGTGAGGTTGGACATTTGACTGACTGAGCCAC
Organism: Suricata suricatta; assembly: GCF_006229205.1. NCBI lineage: Eukaryota > Metazoa > Chordata > Mammalia > Carnivora > Herpestidae > Suricata > Suricata suricatta. The sequence goes on along the minus strand of NC_043701.1, from coordinate 178,800,195 downwards.
CCAGGTGCCCTTGAACTGTTCTTGTCTTTTAAATGGGGATCATAATACCAACATTACCAGGCTAGTAAAAGATTAGATATAATAATGTTTATAAGGTGCTTAACACATGTAAAATAGTTCTTCATGACTGTGAGTTCTTCTCTACGAAAACTTACCTACAAAAAGCAATCAACCTTGGTGTCGTTCTGATTAAAACGCTGCTGTCTATGAAAGCAGCAGTGCTTATGCATGATGGCCCCTCACCCCTTTCGCCTCCTGTCGTGTTTGCCCACAATGCCTCCTGACGTTTCCAGACTAAGGGAACTGCTCACTTTTCCCTTCCCTTCCATCAGCTCCTTCCGAGAGTGCTCCATCTGAGTCCTCCCTGTCCTCTCAGAATGGCCTTGGTGTTATTTTAACCTTGGTTCTAACGCGCAAGAACCATGTGGGGAAGGGTTTGGTGGGTGCGCACTGAGATTTGTCGTATTTATCTTTGCCTTCATCCCTGTGGGCCTGACCCTGGCAGACCTAGCAGGTGATCTGAGAGAGGTCAGGTCACTTCCATTCTGAGGATGAAAAGGAAAGGGCGGGGGAGGGGCTGGTTCCTCCTGACAGCAGCCCTGTGAGTCTCGCTGCGGTACTGTCAGGGTCCCAGCCAAGTCTAACTGGCAACTATCTTGGCCTAGACTTAGAGATCTGGTCTTCCCCACCGGCCAACACATGAGTGTGCTAAGCAGCTGTGAACGAGGGGCCCCCTTTGGAGTCTTGGCTGGAAACCATTTTTTTTAAAGCAAAGCTCACCATTGCCTCCTAAGGGGCTGAAACAGTTACCACGTCACAGGCTTCAGAAGATAGAACGTTGAGTTCGTTGGTGGAGTTCTTACTTTTTCTCCCCCCCAAACATGTATATCTTCTTTTTCCCTCTATTTCTGGATTTTGAAAATGTTTCAGAGAGTTTCCCCCTCTCTGAGGAACTGAGGCACAGTGCTTTCTAAGGAAATATTAGAGGAAGACCATCTAAGACTCATGCAGTTTGGAATGACTCACACTCAGGTTCAGGTCTGGATCCTCACTTCCCAGAGGAGTAACCTTGGGCAAATCACTTAATCTTCATGAGACTCAATATACTCGCTTATAAAATCTAATAAAAATAGCTTCAACCTTTTTTCTTTTAGACTTGCTTTCTAAAGAGCAGTTTTTAATTTCAGGAAGGTTTATCCTTTTGTCATTTTATGGATCATGTCTTTGATTTTGCATCTAAAACCTGAGCTCACAAATATTTTCTCTTCTTCTTCTATAGGTCTTAAGGTTTTAGTTTTACATTTAGGTCTGTGATCCCTTCCTTGGAGAAAAATCTTTGCAAAGTTTCTGACAAAGACCATGTATTCCAAATATATAAAGAACCCTTCAAACTCAACAAGAAAGAGACCCATACAGCCCAATTAAAGAAATAGGCAAAAACTTGAGCAAGCTTTATTAATGAAGATACAGGGAGGGCAAATCAGCACATGAACATATAATCAACCTCATTAGTCAATAGAGAAATGCAAATTGAAACCACAATGAGAAACCACAACTCACCCATGAGAAAGACCAACATAAAAAAACAGCCATATTAAATATCAGTGAGGATGTGGAGGACCTAGAATTCTCACCTACTGCTCATGGAAATGTAAAATGGTACAATTGCTTTGGAAACCATTTGACTGTTCCTTAAGAAGTTACTCTTGGACTTACTAACTTCTCCAGGAATTCTCCTCATGGTTATTTACCCAGGAGAAACAAAAGCATACGTTCACACAAAGATGGGCCCACATCTATTCATCGTAGCTTTGTTTGTAACAGCTCCAAACTGGACACAACCTAAATGCCCATCAATGAGCGAATGGATAAAAAAGACCGTGGTACATCTATGCTGTGGAATACTACTTAGTAATAAAAAGGGGCAAGCTATTGGTAACACACAATGAAATGGGTGAACCTCAGGGTCATTAGGTGAGTGGGGAAAAAAAACAAGCTCCAAAAGTCACATACTGTATGATCTTGGTTATATACAAATCATGAAATGACAAGCAGGGCATGATAGACGCTTGCACGCGGGGGCTTCTCCTTTCGGAACCCCTGCTCTCGGAGCTCATTCACGACACGGTGAAGCCTGAACCACATAGAGCAGCCGCATGGAGGATGACAGAGACCCCCTGGCCAACAGCCCCAGCAAAGCTCCCAGCCCGCAGCCAGCATTGCCTGCCATCCTGGCCATTCCAGCCCAGTGGAACCCCCGAGTGGCTGCAGCCCAACCATCATGACAGCGGGCAGAGGAACCTCCCCTCCGATTCCCCGGCAAACTACAAAATTGTGAGAGGTAATGACATGGTTGTTGCTTTAAGCCACGTCAGTAGAGGGCTTGTTGTAAAGCAAAAGACAACCCAGATGGGCTCCCAGCAGTTCCAAGCCCACTAGTGGCTTAGCGACTCTGGTCTCAAACAAGTCTTGTTTATAAGCATTTCCTGTGACTGTCCTAAAATCCCCCCTTATAGGACTGACTTGAGCCAGTGCCCATCCATGAACTAGTATGACCACAGTCAAGAAAGGTGCCGATCAGCCAGACCTAGGCCATACATCCAGTTCTGGATCTAGAATGGAGTCAGCACTCAAACAATGCCACGCAGGCAGAGAGTGGGGAAGATGTTTTCCCAGAGGAATATCGAAGTGTGGTTGCTAGAAGGGCCATGGGTGTGGGCAGAGCAAACAAAAGCAACAGCCCGCTATGACTGATCCCCAGGGGACTCCCCGCAGAGGGAGGAAATGAAGACATTTGGGAATCTGAGAGGATTGACATAACTACAGGAAAATCAGTCTTTGTGCAGATCACAGGAGATGATTTCACGTAAAGCATTTCACCCAGTGTCTGGCACATAGTAAGTGCTTGGCTATTGATAGCTATTACTTTTTTAGTGTTTGTTATTATCACTAAACTATAGTTATAAATTATTAAAAGGTCCCTTCCACTGCAGACATTAGCCCATATTTGGCCCCAGCACTGGCCATATTTACATAGAAGTCTATTTGGCTCTGTTTGAAGGACTGTTCCCAGCTACATGGGCCCCAGGATTCAGAGGCAGAGAAGGGTTGTGCTCATCTGTTTGAAAAGTTGTCTTATTAACTCTTAGCCCCAGGGACTGGACTGTGGTAGCTCCTCATTTAGGAGACAAATAACTCAGCCTGGCCTAGTCCTGTCTGGTTTCAAGGTTTCCATGGAGACCAGGATGAAGACAGAGGTAGCTTGGAAGTCCTGACACCTTCTCATGCAGCCAGGAGCCCAGCAGTCCTGAAGGCTCTTCTGTGAGATCAGACACAGGTTGTGAGGGGTGTGTGTGTGTGCACGTGCACATGTGTGTATGTTAGAGACTTGGTCTTATATATCCACATGTGCACAGGGGGTCCTCGCTTACAATAGACAAAAGTACTCCTGGAAATCCCAGCAAAGAGCCACCGCTCATGTCCTGGATGATGTAAGGGAAGTCCCCGGGCTGGCTGACCACAAGCCCTCCTACTAATGGGGCCTCACTGCTGATGGCTAGCTGACTACCTGGCACTTAGCATCTGTTAACCTTTAAGATCAGGGGTTAGGCTGCATCCTAGTTCAGCTGTCTGAGTGTACTGGCTTGGGTGCCTGCACTCAGTCTGCTGCAGAGGCGAAGGTGGGAGCTGTGACTTCGGTCTCCTAGAGCCTGGACTTCTGGCTGTCACAGGTAGCATGAGAAGAGATGAAGACGAGGAGGTATCTGTGTGTCTCTGGCATATGTGCCCCAAGTAGGATACTAGGTCTATCTAGGAATCATGGCCAAACTTTTTTGAGCACCTATTCCTTGCTGGGCACTCTTCCACCTTCTGTTGAATAAAATGCAGCCCTTTTCCTTAAGAAGGTCACAATCTTCATGGGGAGGTGGACAAGCAAACCAGGAATTGGGCTCACATTCTGCAAGCTGCTGGAGAGCCCAAGAATAGAGCCACCTCTGGGCCCCTGGGGACCGCCGTTTGCAGAGACCTGTTAGCTCCCTTACTACTGAAGCTGGTGCCATCTAACCACCCAGGGTGTGGTGTGTGCACCTTCTTAGGGACACCACTTCTGTTGGAAATGATGGCCATGTGATACACCAGCCTCACCTGATACCTCCCCTCCCACCTATGGTTTGGTGACTCAAGCCAACAATGCCCTTCTCCATCCACTCACCCTTTTCCTAACCTACACTGAGTCTGCTTCCTGGTACTTGCAGCCCCCTAAAATTCAGCTAACCTGGGGCGTGACTTGTGACCCAGGGTGGGATTTGTTCCTAAACGAGGCAGCACTTGCCAATTGGTGAAATGGGGAGGAGCTCTTTGAAGAAGAGAGAGAGAGCAGAGAGGGGGAGGGGGAGGTAGAGATGGCCAGCCAGGGTTATCTGGGGGCTGCTTGGTGAGGGTGGCCCCAGGCAGGCTGGGGAGGTGGGTTATAACTGGACTGTGGAGTTTTGTAATGGGCCATAAAGTAGGTGTTCACCCAGAGTCTGCCAAGATGGCAGATGGGGAAGCTCTCTGAATTCATCAAAAAGACTCCAGGTATTAGTGTTGCATCACATACTCTTATTGTTGTGAATGTGGATGGGGGCAGAACTCAGATCTCAGACCCCCTTCTCTCCTCTAACTAGACTCCACCTCCCTACATCTGTGAGTCCAAAACCACTAGACACCGCACTTAGACGCTGCTTAGCTATCCTACACTCAACAGACCAAGCCCCTCACCCAACCTGTTTTCTCGCCGCATCAAGTTGCGGGAAACTCTGTGCTTCTGCTTGCCCTTGGGGGAAAGCCCTGGAATCAACCGGACTCACACCCGAGCCAGTTCCTCAGTCCATCCCGTTGGTGCTACCATCCAAATATTCTCAGACAGAACAGGTAAACCCTTTTGCTTCTAGCCATTCCTCCTATGGAGAGTGATTCCATTCCCGTTGGCCATCTTCTGTTGGGACAAAGAGCATCTTTCGGAGGTGGCTGCGTGGGCGTCTACGAACGAGTCACTTCCGCTGTGAAAATAGAAGTGCAGCCCTCAAGGGACATCCGCTCGAGCTGCGGATGATCGGTGACATTAAAAGAAGGAAGGAAAAAAACCAACAAGTGAGCTCGCTGGACCAATTTAGTCTTGTTAAATGCGCCATAAGAACGGAGTGTGGGAGGGCGCATTTTATCAGCTCCCCGGCTGTTTGTCATTGAAAAGACGCCTGCTTGCTAACACGTCGTGGAGAAAGTCACTTCAAGACTACAAGTGTTGGATAAATAATAAGACGTTTCCTTTGAATGTTATAGGCCATGTCGGGGGAGTTTTGAGGAAGCTGAAAATCGCCTGAAAAAGTGGATTCCCAGCTTTTTCTGTTTTCTCATGACTTACTGAGGGGCCACAGGAGGTCCCCAAGTCCTCCTTCCATTTTCCAGTGTTTTATTAATGGCAGGTGACCCTCTGCCGGTGGTCCGGTTGGAGGGGGAGCCTGGCGGTTTACATGATTCAAATGGGTGATGGTTAGTTTGTGCACTAACTCAGCTGGGCCAGAGCAGCGACCTTCTGAGTCAAACCCCGGCCTCAGTCTCCTTATGAAGGTGTGCCGTGGATTTGGCTAACATCACAATCAACAGACCATAAATAGGGGAGATTCATGCCCTTGGCAGTGGGGAGGGGAGGGGCACTCATACAGCCAATTGAAGGCCTTGGGAGCCAAAATTGAGGTTTTCCAGAAAACAAATTCTGTCTGAAGACGACCTGAGTTTCTAGCCCACCAGCCCTATGAATTTCAGACCTGCTAACCCTGTAATCACAAGAGCTAATTCCTTAAAATAAATCTCCTAGTATATTTGGTTCTTTTTCCCTGGAGAACCCTGATACAGGACACATTAAAAAAATATTTTTTGGCTTTTCAGTAGTTTTTTTGTAAGTTTATTTATTTTGAGAGAGAGAGAGAGAGAGAGAGAGAGATAGAGAGAGAGAGAGAAAATGAGTGATGGGGGAGGGGCAGAGAGAAAGGGAGAGAGAGAATTCCAAGCAAGCTCTGTGCAGAGCCTGATGCAGGGCTTGAACTCACAAACTGTGAGATCCTGACCTGAGTCACAATCAAGAGTTGAATGCTTAATTGACTGAGCCACCCAGACCTCCCTGATTTTAAGTCATTTTAAGACAAGAATCTGAAAGCAAAGTGGCTTAAACACAGCATGTACCATTCCCTCCCTCCCCCATTTTGAGGTTGGAAGAAGCCGTCTGTCCATGAATGAGGAGCTGAAAGCAAGGACATTAGTCTCCCTTTGTGTTTTGTCAACCTCACTTAGGATGGGGAGGGAGCAGCATTTTCAGTTCTGATGCGGGAGGGAGGCTCTTCCTGGGCTCCCATTCTTGGCTCCTTCTTCTGTGCTCTGATTTCCGCCCCATCCTGCTCCCCAAACCACAGTGGCACCATTTCTGCAGACCCCTCACTCCTCTGGCCAAGGTTACGGAGATAGCCTCAACTTCTGGTCCTTTCTGCCACATTTCTCTCTTTCTCTACAGCTTGGTGTCTGTAACACTGCCAGCTCCCATGCTCCTGTCTCTCTCTCTGTCTTCCCTGGGTCCCACCCCCCATCGCCCCCACTGGGGGTTCTCTGGGTCTCACTGAGCGTACAGTTGCTGAGTGGTCACTTCCTTCACATGGTGTCAACCACCAGCTGGACCTGATGATTTCCAATCCTCATCTCCAACCCAGAACCCCCTCTCCTTCTTCAAAGTTATCTAGCCCCCTGTGCATTGGACTTCCTCACTGGGGCATCCCCAGGGGACCCATCAGCCCACCCCCGTGCTCCTGATCTCGATGGGCAGAATTTCCCTCTACTCCCTGCTGAGCCAGTGTCTCCCTGATCACAGGTCAGTCACTTATGTTCACGCCTGGTTTCCTTACGAGCAATACAAATACTTGCACTTTATTTGGGCCAGTGAAATGGGATTACTCGGAGGCATGACGCACCCGATTTCTGTAGTAGCATAGTTGGCTGCCTCTGCCCCCAGATGGCACTTGAAGTAAGTGCACGCGCACCTATGTTTTTGATCAAAGAGCAAAATAATCACCAGGGACAGTCAAGAGGCACAGTAAATATGTTTGCCGTGCTTCTGATCTGTCCCCGATGGGAGGCAGCTGGCACGCATCCTTGTGAGTGAGTGAGAGGGACAGGGCGAGTTTGGGGAGACCCGCAGACACAGAACTCAGGGGGACGTCAGGCGTCTAAGAGGACATAACCTGCGTCCTGAATACAACGGGAGGGGCTGTGAGATGATCAGGTCGATGTTTCAGACGCTGCAGCCTGGCTGTCCTTCGGGCGGCTCTGACAGTTGGAGCACCTGTCAGGTGGGGAGACTGCCTGAAGTCACGTGTTCACAGCGGGCTCCAAAGACACCGCTGTTTCCACTTGGGCCGCTGTGCTCATGTGGTACCACCAGCCCACGCAGCGTCTCCAGTAGGAGTCCCCGCAGCCCTTCTCCTCTGTGGGTTTCCAGGGCTGCCCGGGCCCATAAGCTTGATCTGGGTCAGAGTAACCTTCCCTTTTACCAGCTTACAGAGCGCCCAGAACTCATGACAGCCTCATTAGCTGAGCTGGGTGGGCCTGGGGCAGGGTCTCCAAATGCTTGGCAGCCCCTCCAGGGAGACGCAGAGAGATTAGGGCCCTGGCCAAGGTCACGGGACACTCAGATCCATGGGGCTCCTCTCACTGACTCTCACGGTGTCATCCAGAGAGGCTGCCCTGGAAAGCCTGCAATGTCCAACACCCCAGAGGGTCTGCCCTTCACTCCAGAGAATGTGATGGATTTCTCAGAATTAGGAGACGAAGCAGGGACCTAACTAAGGGTGTTGGAGTGCCTGCTGTGTTCCATCCCTCTCCGCAGGGGCCCGCTCAATCCTCCTAACAATCGAGGTACCGTTTTATTGGCGGTGGCTCTGACAAGTTAGGGTCACATAGATAGCAATGTCAGATTCTTTAACCAGGTCATTCTGATTCCGAGATCCATGACTCTCCCTCCCGTTCGTGCTGGAAGAGAAGCTAAGCAGAATTCCAGGTTTAAAAAACCAAGCACCTGCTCTGAGTTGATGCCACCTCAGGAGCCCCCCAGCGCCCCCTTAGGTTTGCAGCTGGTCGGATTACAGTCAGTGCAGCTGGCTGGAGAGGCAGGGAGGGAGTGTGCAAGTCCCGATTGTCCTTGGCTGGTGTTTGGGGACCTGCACTCCTGGGAGTAGGTGCCAGAACCCTTCCCTGCCTGAGAGGAGAAAGGAGGTCAGCCCGGGGCAGGGGGGGGGGGCGGTCAAGAGTGGGGGAGGGACGTCAGGGTCGTTACCAGGTAAGCACCGCAAGCAGCCAGCCCAAGAGCTAGAGGCTTGTCCAGAAGCACTCCATGCCTTGCTCTGATTACCATTTGTCTGGCGTGGGCTTCATGTCCACGATTCGTCCAATGTCGACCCCTTCTGCTGCTCTGTCTGCCTGAACCCCCGCTAGAGGCACAAGCACAATTATGCAACTCCTACGCACCTTTCTTGTGCTCTTTCTCTTTGGGTTTAATTTCCATGAAGAGGCTGTGCCTTGAGCTTGCTCACAAGCCTGCAGTTCCTAGGAGGCCACTTACCAAGACCAGGAGCAAGTTCTGTGCCAAGTAGCTGGGTTTTTTTTTAAAATAAATGAGATAAACAGGGATTTCTGTGTTGCTCAGATGACAATTAGCACAGGGCTGGGGGCGAAAGGGAAGGGGTGTGGGACCCTGGGTCTCTGGGCTCTTTGACCTTGCTTGGAATACAGCGTTCTCAGCAACCCCGAATGTCTGCAGCAACTCAAGAGGCAACAGAAAAGTCAGTCATGAATGTGCCCCTCACGCAGGTGTAGCTAACAACGGGAATTCAGTTACAGAGGGTTTTGCTTAGTGCCTGCTCTGTACCCGGCTCTATGCTGAGCCCCTCAGATACAGACATGAGGAAGATGTAGTATCTTTCTTTAAATCTAATGGAGAGAATCCGGGAATTTAAATAATGGTGGAGGCACCTGGATGGGTGGCTTGGTGGGTTGAGCGTCCAGTCTTGATTTTGGCTCAGGTCATGGTCTCACAGTTTGTGGGATCGAGCCCCCACATTGGGCTTTACGCTGACAGAACGGAGTCCACGTGGGATTCTCTTTCTCCTTCTCTCTCTGCCCCTCTCCTACTCCCTCTCTCTCTTTCAAAATAAATACATCAACTTAATAAAAAAATATTCTTTCTCTCCCTCTGCCTTTCTATCCCAATCTCTCTCTCTAAAATAAATATATATAAATAAAATAATGGTGTTTGTAATAAATACCCCTAACCATCCTCCTCAGCTTTAGACTGAGCCAACAAAAAGAGAAGAGTAGAGGGGCGCCTGGGTGGCTCAGTTGGTTAGGCATCTGACTTCGGCTCAGGTCATGATCCTGCAGTTTGTGAGTTGGAGCCCTGTGTCGGGCTCTGTGCTGACAGCTCGGAGCCTAGAGCCTGCTTCGGATCCTGTGTCTCCTTCTGTCTTTGTCCCTCCCTTACTTGTGCTCTGTCTCTCAAAAATGAATAAACATTAAACATTTTTTTAAGGAAAGGAGTAGATCAAGGCCTATATTTCTCCTGAACCGACACTTATTTTGGATCCATTCTTCATCCCTAAGAGTGACGCTGTCCTTGTCCCCTTCCCACAGCTAGAGCCCAGGGCAAGAGCGTCCTAGGCGCCCCTGAGGGGCTGAGCACCACAGGCCCCAAACTGGCCACATAACTGGACCCGTCGGGTTGCTCATAATTGGTAGAGACGCCAGGACTTCACAGAGACTCCGGTTGCGCCCGTGCGAGATCGGTCCCACGAGCGGTGTTTGGAATAATCAGTCCAGGCACGTCTGATGCGCCAGCAGGTTTAGGGAACACTAATGTAGGGCCAAAGAATGATTTTGCCACCGCCAGCCACTGGTGCTGGCAAGCGCCTCTTCCCTCCTCTGGGCCGCGTCTCCCACCTAAGCACCTAAGCCCGCTAAGAGGACAGTGCCCTTGCCCACTCTGCCTCCGGGCTGCTGCGTATCCACGATGGGGAGCCTGGGGACCTGCCCACAATGCTGGCCATCCCTCACTTTCCGTGGAGGCCTCTCAGAGCCGTCTGGGGAGGAGGAGCAGGCGAGTGTGGACCTGGTGCTTCTCCCAGCCTCTACCTGCTTCCTGGGTGGCCTAAGCCAGATCCCTTCCCCTCTCTGGCCTCAGCTGTGGTAAAAATGCATACATTTTACCACTTAACCAGTTTTTAATGTTTATTTATTTTTGAGAGACAGAAAGAAAAGGGCAAAGAGAGAGGGAGACACAGAATCGGAAGCAGGCTCCAGGCTCTGAGCTGTCAGCACAGAGCCCAACGCGGGGCTCGAACTCACAAACCATAAGATCATGACTTGAGCCAAAGTCAGACGTTCAACCGACTGAGCCCCCCAGACGCCCCCCGTTTTTCAGCATGCACAGTTGAGCTGGATTAAACATATATTCACACTGTCATGTAAAACGAATCCATCTGAAGAGCTGAAGTGTGCAGTTGGCTGTTGGATGAGTTCCAACAAACGTAAAGCCTCATGGAACCAATAAACACACAGCGTTTACTATCCGTCTGCAGCAAGCCTTTGTGTCTCTTTATAAACTCCACTACCCCAAACCCAGCTAACCAACTATACTCCATTTGACACTATAGACTGATCTTTTTTTGTTTTTAATGTTTTGCTGTCAACAGAAGCCTATGGAATATACCACAATGTTTTACTCACATGCTGATGGATGTTCGAGTTGTTTGAAGCTATTATGACCAACGAAGGTTCTATGAACACTCGTGTACAGGTCTTTCTACAGACATGTTTTCACTTCTCCTGGGAAATACTGGGTGTGGAATTCCTGGACCCTGCAGTAAGTGTAAGTCCACCTTTATAAGAAGCTGCCAAACTGCTTTCCTGACTGGCTGTGTCCTTTTGTATTCCCGCCAACACTGTCTGGGGGTTTCTGTTGCTCCACATTCTTCCCGACATGTGGGATTGCCCTGGGTAGCAGGAGCTCACCGCGATTTTCATTTGCACTTTCCTGAAGGCTCATGACATTGAGCACCTTTCTTTGTGTCGATTGGCCGTGTGCTTATCTTCTTTGGAAGCGTCTATCTGAAGTCGCTGCCCCTTGTTACTGGGTTTTCTTCTGATATATTCTGGGTACAGTTTTTTCGCCAGATGCATGTACTACAAATATTTCCCCCTTTCTGCAGCTTGTCTTTTCATTTTCTTAATTTATTTAAAAGTTTTTTGATGAGGTGTGACTCATCGATTTTTTTTTACAGTCATGCTTTTTGTATCAAAGTAGCAAGGTTTCTCTCCTATGCTTTCTTCTGGAAGTTGCCTGTTTTTAGTCTTTACAACATTTGGGTGTATGATTCGTTTCGAGTTAAGCTCAGTGCATGGGGTGAGGGATGGGTGAAGGTTTGTTATTTTTTTCTGTGCATATCCCAGACACTCTTGTCCCGTCTGATGAAAAGCCTTTCCTTTCTCCGACTGAATGGGTTTAGCACCTTTGTCAGAGTTAACTGATCATATACATGTGGGTCTATTTCTGGACTCTCTATTCTTTTCCATGGATTTATGTGAGAACGAAGAGAGATGATTCATTTTCAGATATACCAAATAAGGGGCACCTGGGTGGCTCAGTCGGTTAAGGATCCAACTTCAGTTCATGTAGTGATCTCATGGTTTGTGGGTTCAAGCCCCACATCGGTCTCTGTGCTGACAGCTCAGAGCCTGGAGCCTGCTTCCGATTCTGTGTCTCCCTCTCTCTCTGACTCCCCCCTCACTGCTCATGCTTTCTTTCTCTCTTTCTCTTTCTCTCTCTCTCTCTCAAAAATAAGTAAACATTTAAAAATTAAAAAAAAAAACAAATGAAAGCTGTGCTGTCTAATTAACAATAGGTTTATAACCTATTGGAAATATGTACAAACAACCCCTCCCCCAATGGAGCCCCAAATCCTTAAACACTTCACTTCCTGGTTCTTCCCTTTTCTGATTCCCAAGCTTATGTTCACAGGCTTTGTAATGAGCATGCACCAAAGCACAGGGAGGAGGGACTGAAAGTCTCTGCGTCACCTCCAGGAATGTACATTTGTTGCAATCAGACTGCTTTTTGCCTTACATGGGCATAGGCCATGTCTGGACCAGGCTGTAACCTCTGTAGCTCTCAGCCAATGAGGAACCGGGGGAGGGACTTGCATGCTAGGAAATAAATTGTCTGCTGTAACTGCTCTGAGCGTGCCTGTCTGTCAGACACCTGCTCTTGCAACAACATTGATTAAAGCCTCAATTCACTGTGCTCCCAATATCTGCATCCCTCCTTTCATTGGATCAGTGGGTTTATTTCTCACAGTTTACATGCCTGACTTACACTACAGCTTATTTTTTTTAAGTTTATTTATTTTGAGAGGGAGAGAGAGAAGAAGTGTGAGTGGAAAAGGGGAAGAGAGAGAGGAAGAGGATCCCAAGCAGGCTCTGCACTGTCAGCACAGAGCCCGACCTGGGGCTCAAATCCATGAACTGTGAGATCATGACCTGAGCCAAGGTTGGACACTTAAGCGACTGAGCCACCCAGGTGCCCCTATTTTTGAAAATGAGAAATTTGAAGCTGAGGGAGGAAAGAGGCCTGGATCAGAATGTGCCTCCTGTCCACATTCCTTTCTAACTCTTGTTGGAAGGCAACAAAGAGGGACATAGTAAATAGCAGGATGGCCATTGATTCAGAAGGACAGTGCTTCCCTGAGACCCCACCAGCCTGACTGGGGGGTCCCTGTAGAATCGGGGCCCCATGGCAGCCCTGGGACCTTGTGTGAGCAGCTCCATCCCTGTAGTCAGGGTTTTCTGGAGAAAGAGAATCAATAGGATGAAGATACATACACACACACACACACACACACACACACACACACATGCATCTATTACAGGAATTGGCTCATGCAATTATGGGGGCTGAGAAGTCTTAGGATCTGCCCTTTGTAAACTGGAGACCCAGGAGAGCCAACAACGTAATTCTCTCCAAGTCTAAGGGCCTGAGAACCAGGCAGCCAAGGTCAGGAGATCAGTATCCCAGCTCAAACAACCAGGGTGGAAGGGACAAATTCTTCTTTCCTCCTCTTTCTTGTTCTGTTCAGGATCTGGAATGACTGGGTGAGGCCCACCCTCCCTGGGAGCGTAAATTGCTTTATTGAACCCCACCAACTCGAACGCTGATTTCCTCCAGAAACGCCCTCCCAGACACACTCGGAAATAAGGTTCATACCGATGCACCCCGTGATCTGGTCACAGGGACACAGGAAATTAAGTGTCATAATCCTGCAACTATAAAATGGTTATAAGAATGAAACCAACCTCCTTGGAGGGTTAGGGGGTTGAAGAAGGTGATGCTTTGGAAGTATGTGGAACAGGATCAGGACGCAGCAGGTACTTGGGCACCTGAAACTCTTCTTACCCCTACTCAGCATAAGGGTGTTTCCTCCCAGAGATGTTGCCTGGTGGCGATGAGGCCCCAGTGCCCTCCTCTTTCCTCCTTGTTCCCCTGGGCACGGGGTTGTGACCCACGAGGCCACCCCAGCCCTCCTGGAGACAGTTGGGTGCTCAGCTCAACCCTGCAGGCCAGAAAGAGGCCCAATCACAGCAGTTGCCTGGATGCCACCCTGAGAGAATCTCCTCGGGTCCCACCCCAAGCCTACCCAGGGCAGGGGTGCCTCGTGAGTGCAGTGTGGCCATTCCGGAGGCCTCTGAAGGCCCAGAGAGGCCAAGACAGGGACTGTGGGCCCTTGAGGGGGTGTTGGGGAGACCTAATACCGCATGACACCTGGTTCTTGTCAGCAAAAGCCTAAGGAACTGGCCTGAGGTGGCCAAACTGCATGAGGACAGTTTCTGGGCAGGTGTATTTGGGAAAGGGGTGCTGTTGGGGGCTTGGGCAGGTCAAGAGATGGCCCCAAAGAATGAAGGCCTACCTCTCAAAAGGCTGCGTGTGGGCCAGGGACACCTGGGGAGCAGAGAGGGAAGAGAAAATAGGAAAATACAACACACTACTGGAAGATAGGAGAGAAAAGGTGTAAACTAACGGCCCACCTGGAAGTTATGAAAAGCCAGCATTTCTGACAATTAATTTGTACATAATAAAAATGTATTCACACCAGGTCATCAAACTGTGCACGAGATTTTATAACAGGAGGCTTTATTGGACAGAATCACAATATATACTTTTCCCTGTATTAACTATTGATTCTATCATAAAAATATATTACAATGTTTGATATGTATTCACAAAACACAAGCCATTGTAAACAGAGCAGGCAACGTTGGCCTTGGATTCAAAAATGTTGAGTCCCATCGCAACAGAAAAACAGTGTAGGCAAATGTATTACATGAAAGGTAATATTGCCACATTGGCAGGGCTTGAAAGAATCTGTGTGTGTGTGTGTGTGTGTGTGTGTGTGTGTGTGTGTGTGTGTGTGTTTTCATGGAGCTATATTTCCATTTAATAAATTAGGGGAACATAAAGTTAAAGCTACATTGTTAACAAACAGAAGATGCTAAAATTCTGCTTCATTTTAAGAATACTCAGTACATAGTTGGCTGAGTTTGGGAACGCTCACCCATATGCATGTGTTCATGGGCACACAGACTCATGGGCGCACATGTTTATGGGCACATTTGCTCCAACATAAACATACCCATTTTCCTATGGGTCTGACATTAGGGATAAAACATTGCATGGGAGTCAGTCATTTGCAGATCACTTCGTCTCCAGGAAAGAAATATCTTTTCTTTTTCTAAATCCTGGTCTCCAAAAGTATTTTTCACGTTGTCCAAATATAAAGTATACTTCTGTGTGGAATGCTAAACTAGGTGGCACATTCCAGGGGTCACATGCCTTAAGTGTCTCTCATGTGGGCTCCCTTGTGTCATCTACTGGTCCATTCCCTGGATGCCCCAAACCATGGACGGTCCCCTACCCCCACTTTGCAGAGACACCAGAAAATAATGAAATCTGTGAAACTCAAGCAATGTGAAGAATTTGACTTTGCTGCTCTCATTATGTGAAGCTTCCAAGAGTTCTAAGGGTAAAATTGAACTCATCTCCTCTTGCTTAAGAGATGTGATGATTCCCCCATTGGGCACAGAGCAGAGTAAAGCCTCGGTATGGGAGACAGGCATGCTCCATCAGGGAGGATGAACAGGGTGGGGGCGACCTCCACAGGACACCACACAAAAGTATAGATTGATGTCCCCCCACTTGCTACCTCACCAAACTGGATAATGCACATCCAAATGGCAAGATTTTGAATCTTTTCTCCCCATTGAGCCTAGAGAAGTAAAGATGACCTGTTCCAATATTTAGAAAAATGCCCCATGTGGTAATAAGGGAAAGGCAAGGTGCCTTTATGATGTGCACCGGACTTCCAAAGCTGTTCATGACCTGCAGTTAACCAGATTTCCCCTGGGGGAAATCCTGATGGGCTTGGCGAGACACCATCCACATTAAATGTCCCTCATCTGTTCCAGAAGAGATTATATTCATAGACTTGTTGTAAAATAGGATTGTTGAGGTTTGAAATGATTTCAGTTTTCAGGAGAACTTGGCATTAGAAGATTTTTAGAGCATGGGGTTTGGTTACAAGTAATTTGAACAGATTTGGTATTAAATGACTTCAACACAAGGCAATGGTGGGCTGAGACTTTAGGGGCTGAGTGTTTGGTATTTTAGGCAGGCATGAGCCATCACTTTGCTCGGGTCATACAGTCAATGGTGTGCCATTTTGCTGGCATATGATGCTCCCGCAAACACATTCCCTATGGACAGGATGGGGTGCTACTGAGGCCATGGCCTTGACAATGGTAGCCTGCCTCTCACAACTCAGAGTGGCCTTCTGTGTCCAAATACAGATTTTAGGTCCTTTGAAACTATTAAAACATAGACTGTACGTTCTGTTAAACATGTGCAATTGCTCTACTGAACCCAGGGATAAGGAGGTACTAGCTACAGAGTCACGGGCCCATGGGAGAAAGGACACAGGAAGTACCACCAGTCCATGTTCCTAAGAGCACAGGCATTTCCAGAGATGTAGCCATAGTCTTCGGAGTCAAAAATCTCTATTATTTTAAAAATCCTTAAATATGGGTAAACGTGATAAACCACAGCACTGCCAAGATTGATTAGATTCATAATGTTTGACCTTTAAATGCCAGAGACATAGCTACATGACACACTGCATGAACAAACTGTACAAAGCGTGGAGATGGTGTGGGTGTGAAGGGAGTGTGGCTGAATTGCTAGGCAACCCAAGGACAACTTTTGCAAATGTGGCTGTTTCTGTTGTGTGAATTCTTCCAGGTGTCCCTGGGGGCCTGTGGCAGTGCCCATTAGGACCCTGCACTGATCCTGAACGTGCACGCTCACTACTGAAGATACACCTTTGTGCCAACTCAGGTATATTGTCAGGGGATGTGCCCAGGGCCAAGCGTGGCTGGTTTCTGAAGAATGAATTATGCCCGCCACCCCTTCACTGTAAAATGTAGATGCCCCTCAAAATAAATGCAATGTGGTTTGGTCTATCCTTCCTTCCTTCCTTCCTTCCTTCCTTCCTTCCTTCCTTCCTTCCTTCCTTCCTTCCTTCTCTTCCTTTTCTTTTTTGGTAGCTAAATGCATGTGGATTCCCCCCATGTTTTCTCTTTCTAAGAGATCTAATTTTGGGACTCCTAACTTCAAGGCTTGGATCATCTCCCACCAGGCACAGATCACATTCATTCTCTCAGGAGACATTTTCTGTCTCCGGCCCTCACCCGATACCGTTCCTGGAAACACATGAAGCTCTAAGCCCATTAGACTCCTTACCAGGCATGTTCACATCTCCTCTGTGTCTTGTCATATGTTCTTGCCTACTGCAAGTTCTGGGTCAATGTCATTACCTCTAAAAAACTTTCTAGAGCCCTCTCTTCCCACTGGCCAAGAGCTTCAGCCCTCCCTCTGCCCCCTGTAGCTGTGGGCACACACCTCCGGGGCAGCCCCCGTCTTACCCTGTAACTTCTTGTCTCCCCCAGAGGCTGACATTGCAGAGGACCAAGCACACAGAAGGTGCTCTGTAAATGTCTGAGGAGGGACAGGCAAGTATTTCTGCAGTTCTGGGGCCTGTAGCTGCCACATGCCATTCCCTGAACTCCTGGATTCTGATTTCCAGGAGGCCCCTTCCAAAGGTCACTGCTTCTGCTCAGTGATGTCTGGATCAGGCTGCACAAAGCCATGTGTCCTCACCACTTTCCTCCCCAGATACAGATTCCCTGAAAAGATAGGCAACCCCATGCCTTGGACTTCTCTTTTCTAGACAGCTGACCTCCAGAAATGTCCAGCTCCGGCTCCTTCACTCTGTACTTATGGAAGGAGGCATGAGGAGGACTTTGGCTTCATGGCTAGGTCTGCACTGGAGAGGCAGCAGCAAGCCCGAGGCCCCTGTATGTCTTCCTGGCCAGGGCTTTGGCCAGCGACAGAGTGAAGGCAGCTGGCTAAGGGCTGGACTACTCTTTCTGGGCTAAAAGGCCACTTGGTCTTGCGAGAAAGCGGGAGCCTGCCGGGAACATGGAGAGGCTTACAAACCACACTGCTCCCAGCCAGGTCCTCCTCTGAACCTTTAACAGCAAACCACGGAGGCCACCTGTGCCCGTCCTCTCCTCCTGGCCAGCTCAGCCCAAGGTCCTAAGACAACACCAGGGTCGTCCACAGGAACGACCATGCTTCTGGCCTCAGGGCATGAGGAGATTGACTTTGGTACCGGCACAGTGCTGGGCTATATTAATGTCATACAGGCTATTGACTCAGAGTTTCAGAAAAATTCAGGTTGACCATGAGCCCCTCAGATACCTGAAACATCTAGTCAGATGGGCTTCTTGTAGCTGAAAAGGACCTGTAAGCTATAAATTCCGCGTACAGAGGCTGCTACTCAGCACACACACCCCAAATTTCCCTAAAAAGAGGTACAGAGACAAAGGAATCCACAGGAGTCCTTTCCAAGCAAGTGGTGGTCGGATATTGAAAGGGACCCCAAAGCCCAGGCAGTGGGTATGGGTTTTTGGCACATGAGCTGAGAGCAAGGGTGTTCTCTGTTGATGGTGGACAGATGCCCACTGTGCCTCGAGCTGCCCCAAGCTGGATGCAGTTGGAAACTTCCCATTGGCACCAGCCTACCCTCCTGGAGACCGCAGCCCCTGTTTTGTGTTGCCTCTCAGATTTCTCTACCTGCTTCCCCAGGACTTATAGGTTGTCCCAGATGTCTGAAAAGAAGGTACAAATGGCACATAATCCTAGGATTATTATGAGGATTCATGGAAACACTACCCCAAAACACTGAGCATGGTGCCTGGTATGCAGTCTTCAGGACACACTGGCTGTTAGGACTCTGGACCTCTGTCATTACCGGGAGATGCTCTTGGGGGACCTGGCCGGGTCAGCATTGCTGGATAAAGTGGGGAGCCGGAAACAGACCCACTCCCAGGGGCTGGCACCAGTGCTGTCTCCCTCTAGCCCCGCCTCAGCCTGGCTCCACTCCCGGGGTGTGAGGTGGGGTGGAAGAGTGTCAGACTCACTGTGGTTAGCGGCCGAGGGGCCAGATGCCATCAGCTCCCACGGCCAGGCTGCCGGGGAAGAGGCAGAGGGGGGCCCTAGCAGGTGTCCCCATGGGCCCTCTGAGTGCCAGCTTCTTTCTCTCGAACCAAGTGTGTGGGCCCCGAGCCAGCCAGCGCTGCCACCGTCTGCCCACAGCCTTGTACATCTTCCCTCACTACCTGCGAGTCTCCCTGGATGGAAAGAGGCTGCTTTGTAAATACCTTCGGAAGGGAGGGAGCAGCCTGTGCTATCCCATCAGAGTCTTCTGAAGACAGGTTTTTAGAATTTCATGGAATGAGCACTCTGTCGCTCTAAGAACAAAAATGATTCAGCTCTTGAATGAAGATGGATGTTGAACTATCTAGAGAATTAGGGAAGCTACAGGATGACTGAAATGGAGATATTGAGAAAGGCCCATCTTTCCATAGAGTTTTGTCCACCTGTCCAAGGTCATCTTTCTCAGGGAACAATCAGAAGGCCACCCTCCACAGTCACCGGGGCACTGATGTTTGAAAATGCAGACTCCTGGGTCCTGCCCAGACCTTCTTGGACCGATTTGCAAGGAGGGAGTACAGGAATCTGCATTTTAAATAGGCTCCCTTGGTGATTTTGTGGGTAATGAAGTTCAAGAGCCAAAGGCTCTGTTCCAGATCCTTTGACCTTCCAGGAAGGTGATGGGAACCACAAAGGTATCCAGGACCTCACTCTTCCCTGTGGTGCTCATGGTCCAAAGGATAGGAGCTGATCCAAGGAATTTCTGGCACCCGATAAAATATCCTCCATAAAACCACAGGTGGGGCGCCTGCGTGGCTCAGTTGGTTGAGTGTCTGACTTCAGCTCAGGTCATGATCTCACAGTTTGTGAGTTCAAGCCCCGTGTCGGGCTCTGTGTTGACAGCTCAGGGCCTGGAGCTTATTTGGGATTCTGTATCTCGCTATCTCTCTGTCCTTCCTCTTCTCATGCTCTGTCTCTCTCTCTCCCTCAAAATAAGTAAACAAACAAAAAAAACCCATGGGCAAACTAGCTATCCCGCATTTGGATGAAATTCCAGAAACGCACAGCCATGAGCCACACCACAGTCCTGGCTACCTCTCCCCACGTGGGTAAAAGGGTGGCAACCAGGCCATGGGCATGCTCTGTTCTTTCTGTCTCCTCTCAGAGAGAAAGGCATCATGACAAAGAAAACTAATTTCACAAACATGAGGAGAGAGATTTCCTTCTTCTGAGCTGAATCCCACAAGGAATGCCCCACTGGCATCAAGTGGCTGAAGTCAACTTCCCTCATGCCCTAGCTAACTTCTTTTTTATTTGTTTTTAATTTTTTTTAATATTTATTTATTTTTGAGAGACAGAGAGAGACAGAGCACAAGGGGAGGAGGAACAGAGAGAGAGGGAGACACAGAATCTGAAGCAGGCTCCAGGCTCTGAGCCATCAGCACAGAGCCTGACTCGGGGCTCGAACCCACAAACTGTGAGATCATGACCTGGACTGAAATCAGATGCTTCACTGTCTGAGCTACCCAGGTGCCCCAGGCTGACTGATTTTTAAGGAAAAACTGGTTGGCTCTCAGCGAAATATCTTTGGAAGGTCAGCCGACCACGAGACACACAAATCCAAGAAGCCATGACCTTCACCTGAGCTCGCAGTTCCTTAGTGGGTCTTAGGGCTCTGAAATTGCCTCCTTCCAGAAGTGTAAGAAAAAGCTGGAGTAGCTGCAGAATGACTGGAAAAGCCAGTTTTTTAACCCCAAGGGCTGGGGCTAAACCTAGGTTTCTGACCGTGTAGGGCTAGAAACGGAGCCCTAAGTGTGGGATTAGGAATCGGATGGCCCCTCCAGGCCAGGCTTTATTTCCAAGCTTCCTGGCATGCTTTCCAGCCTGGTCCAGCTGTCCTCCAGAGTCTGGGCCTTGAACCTTGAGCCTCATGCTAGACTAAAGTCAAGTAAGTAATCCTAGGCCCACTGGTCTTGCTGTTTCGGAGTGTTTTACCTGAGAAACCCATGTTACTTTTGATACATTAAACTACCAAATGAGGTAGAGAATTTGCCTGGGAATAATGAAGCCAGGGGAAAATTTTATAGACTGGGTATGGATAAATACCAACATCCGTCTAAAGGTAATTACAACAGAGTTGGTTGGTGCTGACCATTAATTCAGCGATTTCCCCTTAACTTCTCCTTGGCTTTGAAAGCCTGTCTAAATGAGAACACCCCTCAGCTTATCTGGGCTTTTATCTACTGGACGCCAATACAACTAGTTGTATTGTGTTGCTGTTGTTGTTATTTTAGCAGTCCTAAGGGTTTGGCAAAAATTAGGACATGTATCTTTAAGATACATGGTGCTGTGGGTGACACGTCTTTCGTTTCTTAGCTCAAGAAGTAAAAGAGATCCGGTTGCTTCCAGGAGTGTAACATGTTGCCCACATGGTATAAGCAGGAAGAGGATTTGACACTGATGAAAACACATTTTGCTGCTTGAACTTGACAGTCTACTAACCTCACCCACTAGGTCACTACTGGTCTGTTGCCCAATTTCGAGAATATTTGTGTGAAGAGGGAGATTGTCAGGTTCAATGGTGTGTATTTTCCGGGCCTCTTACTTGTTTTAACCTCACTGGTACTTTCAGTGTTGGGACAAGGCAGAGTGAACAACTACTTGTCACTGGGAAAGAGCCACAACAGCGCATGTCTACTTGTGCAGCTTAACGTGCCCTGAATCAGAGCCAGTTTTCAAGAGCACACAAAGTCACGTCCGGGCAGTGGCGTGCTGACAGATGCTTCCCAACCAGCTCTCAGTGCAGAAATCCTTCCTTGTAGCCTTTGTTAATTTTCTTGGTATAAATATTCTCACCACGGCTAATTTCAAGCCACCAGTGTGATGTCCCTGAACACAGAACTGGGCAGGGACGTACCCCACTGACTTCCTCAGGCAGGTGTGAGCACACCTCCAACTATAACTGAATGGGTGCCAAGGCGTCGGAGGCTACGTCTATTCCTGGTCTAGTTTCCATGAAAACCTTGAAAGCAGGCAAAATGAGGCCAGACTCAGCTTTCTGTTTGCTAAAAGATGACCCGAGGTGAATAAGACATCTTTGCAAATAGGTACACACAACATTTCTGCCTTTCCATCCTGGGGCCACCTGACAGTAAAACACAGTGGGTTCTTCCCAGTTGGCCCCCGTTGGACCACGTCCTCCCTTCTGCACTTCCAAAGTCAGGACACACAGGGCTGGAAAGAGAGAAGGGCCCATCGATATCTATTGCTCTCCCTCCTTTCCACCCTGGAGGCATCAGAACAGAGGACTAAGAAGTAACTGTTCTGAGCCTCCACAGGTCATCTGAAATGGTAAACAAGGACCCGATGGGCAGAAAGCATGGCCCACTCACCTTGGCTTTTAGTAAATCAAGATGGGGCTGTGAATGGATGGGCATAGTTATTGAAGTTATACTTTTCAATGAAAATGTCACTCTCCCTTCGTTAACACAGGGCACTTTCTCGGTCACCTGGACAGCCTCTACTTTCTGTTGATCATCTCAGAGAGAATAGAAAAGGAGCCAATAGGATTTTGGAATGTAGGGCCTTAGAATCAGTGCTAAAACCCTGCTGAGGTCAGTTTTGGGGGTGCATCACATAGGGTGTGCCGGACAAGATGTGTGAGACAAGGTGAAATGCTTCCTACAGATTCAGGTCACAGCCAGGGGTCGAGGCACCAAGCAGCCACCTTCCTCGCCCATCTCCTTGGCTCCAACAGTTGTGACACGTGAATCAGAAGAAGGTGACTTCAAGGTCAGACTCCCAAGAACAGTATTACATGTATTGCCTGCCTATATAAGCCATTTTCATGCTAAGATTGTCTACACACACAATGTTAGCTTTTGGGGGGAAGAGAGGGACCAGAGTTTAGTCCAACATAACCATTTCTAAGACAACTGCTTGGCAACAATTGAGTAGCCCCTCGTTGTTAAATGTTTTCCCCTTGGGCTCCAGGTCCCAAGAGTCCCAGCTGAGCACAACTGAGTATCAGCTGGACAGTATTTGGGTCAAAGCAGCCACCACGACCACGTGGAGAAGAGTAGCCAAGCTAGCTGTAAGTCCAAACGGTGACTGCCAGCCTCATTTTCAGCATGACCCATGGAGACCACCTCTTTTCTTCAGCACGAAGCCCAACACATACTGCTTCAGAAGTAGGTGGACGCCATGCTTTCCCACCTCCCACCAACACTGCGTGTCCTTGGTCACGACTGGACTTAGTGTCACTCCTGGGGAGTCTCTGGAGAAGTCCAGGCACTCAAAGGAGCTTCTCAGAAAGAAAAGCAAGAGCAAGGAGCCACAGTCATCCTTTGGTGCAAAATAGGGACAGTCCAACGTCTGCCCTTGAGGAACCAGGAAGCAGGCTTCGGAGCCCCTGCAAGCCAGGGAACTAGGACTGCTGGCCCGGCCAGGTTGTAGCAGCTGGGGTGCCCACCCAGGACCCCGAGCCCCCTCCCCACTCCTCACCAGCTGTCTCCTTCCTCACCCTCCAGCAAGAGTGGCGCCCTTCACTCAGAGACTGGTAGAATGTTCTGGCTGTGGGAGTCGCCCGCGAGGCCCGAGGAGTGGAGGGAGCGCCGGTGGAGGATCCGGTTCAGAATCTCTTTGCAGCTTTTGCGGTACTGGTGTCGCAGCAAGGAGTACACGAAGGGGTCCGACGCGGCCTTGCTGTAGGCCAAGCACTTGGACAGCACGCCCCAGTGGGAGCCGATGGGCACCGAGGAGGACAGCTCCACCAGCCTGCAGAGACACGGGGGGGGGGGGGCGGGGGGTTACCGAGAGCACAGCCTCCTGGAGAGCCCCAGCTTCTCTGGGACTTCCTCCTCAACAACAACGACGGCAGCTACAAGAGTAACAGTAACTGACGGTGGACATTGACCAGGCACTTAGTTTGTTCCAGCTACTGGACTCACTGCATACGTTACACACGTGACTTCATGGACCCCCCAGAGAGATGTGACTACCTCTGTTTTATGAGTCAGGAAATATATGTCCAGGGAGGTTAAGTAATCAGCCTGAGGTCACACAGCCAGCAAATTGTAAAGGCAGGTTTTGAACCCAGGTCTGTTGGACTCTGGAGCCCAAGCTTACCTAAGAAATGGGCTAGTGGCTAATAAGTGTCATGGCCACAGGCTCCAACTCTCCTGCTGTCCTTCTGTGTGACCCTGGGCAGGTCACTTCCCTTCCCTGGGCCCGTGGGTTTTAGATGAAAAGTGAGGCGGTTGAATAAAATCGTCTCTACAGTCACTGCACCTGGAGGAGGCAGACGCTTCGCTCCGACTCCGGCCCTGCCCTCCTGGGGAGGCGGCCTGGGAGGGAGGCCGGAGAATACTTTTGCAACCACTCTGCCCAGTTCCAACTATGTCTTGCATCAGGAATTTCTACAGGTGAGGAAGGCCTCTTCCCAGGGTTGGGATTCTGGGGGCCCTTGGCAATAACGGCAGTCAGGGTACCCTAATGTGACCCTCATTCTGTGGGAGGGGGCAAGGGGAGATGCAGCCCATGTATCAAAGGGGTATTTTCCTGAAAGTCTGCTGGCTCCCCTTAAACAACTCCATTTAATGGTGCTAACGTGAGACTGTGAGGAAATAAAGACCTTCCTCTGGGTAATAGAATCCCCCCAAATCAAGCCCCTTATTCTCCCTTCTCCACAATGTCCAGCACCACCGGCCATATTTGGACATTAGGCAGCATTGGTACCAGGTAGAAAAGGCCACAGATTGGAGATCATAAGTTACCCTCTCCCTGTCCTCTGTCAAACCACATTGAGGCCCAGAGAGGAGAAGGGGTTGCCCAGCGTCACCCAGCAGGTTGTGAGGGAGGAAGGTCCCGCATCTGTCCTCCATGCTCTGGCACCCGTGTTCTCCCGGGGCGGGGGCTGGGGGCATGTCTGCAGGGTGACAGGCAGCGCTGGTTCTCAGTGCGGTGGGCCACCCAGGCGAGGTCCCAGGTTCAGAAAGGACTAAGCCGGGGCTGTCACTCTGTGCGGCCATTCTGCGTGCTTTCCTTGCTGTGTTCGGGCCGAGGCTGCGGGGACAAGCTCAGGAGGAGAAGGAGGAGAGAGCCGGCGGGATCTGAGCCTCCTCTACAATGTCCTTTTTTAAAAAACAGACCTTTAATGACCCCATCCTGAAGCCCCCCCCATTTGGCTTCCTGTTTCTGGTACCACTGGCTACCCTTGCCCTCTGACCTCGTGGGGGAACGTGGCCTCATTTCTGCTCATCTCCTTGTTAGCCCGAATGGGGGACATGGAGCTGTTAGCATTTGGGAAAGCTGTACTTTAAAGAAACCTATTTTGGGAAGTGAGGACTTTAAGGGGACAAAAACCCTGAATTTAGAATTCACACCTAATAATAACAATGAAATAGCTGAATGCCAACACACTGTTGCTACGTGATGCCAAATGGCTTTTCCAAAATGTCTCCTATGTGTCACTAAATTCCATTCTTAGCATCCCCGGTTTTCCCGAGAGGACTTCTTGCAAGAGTCAAAGATCATCAAACCATCCAGCAAGATCAACATCATTCTTTGCAAGTTCTGTGGATTTCACAGAATAAAACTATGCCGGGCATGTAAGATTGTCGCCACTAGATAATTAAGAGGTAAAATCCACTTCCATCACTTCTCAGAGATTTTATGTGAAGTCTGAATCCTCTGCCTGGTTCAGTAATAATAATTCCCAGCTGAGAGTCTACTTTGAGCAGAACAGTTGATGTGCACAATCTCTGCTCTTATAATTATCCTGTATCCGTGTCCTCTAGTGGATAGCATTATTCCCATTTTCCAGACAAGGAAATCAAGGCTCAGAGAGCCAGCGTCTCCGCTCTACCATAGCCCAAGGCCATGCTGAGATTCAGTTCCAGCACCGCAGACTGGGTCAGATGAGCTCTGCCTCCCTCCCAGCCCGAGAACCCCTTCTCCATGGATATGTGCTCCCCAGAACCTTGTCACTTGCCCCCATCCACAGTACACACAATGACTCCTGTTCTGAAAAGCCAGCATGTGGCCTCTGTCAGGGCCACCAGGCTAAGAGAGGCTTTGGATCCATACAGGCCAGGGCACTGGGTCTAGTGTGGCTGCTGGGCCAGCCCGAAATGGGGATGCCCCTTCTGTACTCAAGTGTGGCTGGCTGACCCACTTCCTGCCTTTCCACAGCAGGTGCACATGGTCCCCTTCCCCATGCTGTGCACCTGCTGTGGCTGGCTTTGCTCTGACCTGGCTCTGACAGTTCCAAGTCCCCATGTGTTTGGAGGGGACCGAGAAGGGGCAAGGACTTCCACACTGCCACGACAGCTTCTTTCTACTTCTAGATCTGGGCCGGGAAACCACGGGTTCCCCCCAGCTGACCTTTTACAGAGGGAAGCCTCCAACCCATCTTAGACCAGCTCTAGCTCTGCTCACCCCCTCTGAGCGCCCTCCCCTCCAGGAAAGAGGTACTGCCAGGTCTGATCAGTCATATTCTCCTTGTAGGCAATGTCACCGTGTGCTAAAATGTTCCTGCCATGCTCTGCCTCTTCTCTCTCTTTGTTAAGGTTTTAAAATGTCTTTTTATTTATTTTTGAGAGACAGAGAGAGACAGTGCGAGCAGAGGATGGTCAGAGAGAGAGGGAGATACAGAATCTGAAGCAGGTTCCAGGCCCTGAGCTGTCAGCAGAGCCTGACGCAGGGCTCGAACCCACGAACTGTGAGATCATGACCTGAGCCGAAGCCAGATGCTTAACCAACTGAGCCACCCAGGCACCCCTGCCTCTTCTCTCTTTAGTGAAAGAAAAATCCACATGGTGGATGATTGAACCCCCCTCTCCCACCGCTACCAACAGCTCTAACCCAAGAGCCCTGAGTTTAGGGATTATTGGGATTAGGTGTAAAGTGGTCCGTTGTTTCCCTTTGTTATGTCACCTGCTGTGGGTTGAATTATCTCCTCCAAATTCATGTGTTGAAGTCCCAACCGCCAATACCTCAGAACGTGACCTTATTTGGAAATGGGCTTCTTGCAGATGTAATCAGTGAAGATGGGGTCAGCCTGGAGTCAGGTGGGCCCCTAATCCAGTCTGACTTGGTGACCTTATAAAAGGGGAAGACTTGAACACAGATTCACACGGAGAGAAGGCCAAGGGAGGATGAAGGCAGAGACGGGGTGGGTGATGCTTCTATAAGCCAAGGAATGCCGGAGACTGACGGCAGAACCCCGGAGGCCAGGGCAGAGCCGTGGAACAAATTCTCCCTCATTGCTGGCCTCGGAAGGTGCCAACCTTGCCGTCACCTTGATCTTGAACTTCTAGCCCCTGGAACCGAGACAATATGTTTCTATTGCTTAAGCCACTCAGCTAGCAGTAGCTTGAGGAAGCCCACAGGCGTGCAGGAGGCTGTGAGGCAGGACTGGATTTGGGGCCTATAACAACACGGCACCGAGCCCGCACCCCAGTCCTAGGGCCCTGTGTGCAGCAATGTGACACCGGGACTTACAGAACCCTTAGGGCACGGCCTCTTCTCTGACCTCCAGGAAGCTGAGCTCGCTGCCCCCAGTCCCTGACCTTCCATGAAGCACCAGAGTGATTCTCCAAGTACTTACTGTCTGGAATCTGAACTGGAAAACCTGCTGCCAGCAGTCTCTGTTCAGGGGGAAACATTTATGCTTCTCTGCCCCCGGATGCCCCCCGCCCCCAGGACATATCCCCAGGGGTGAGAGCCCACAGTCTCATTAGCAGGGCAGGATGAGAAGTGAAGAGGGGCAGGAATCTGTTTTTGCCAGCATTCCAGGGGACCCTGAGGCAGGTGGTTCAGAGAACCCGGGGGTGGCCCAGCACTGCCAAGATGGTGGGAGGTGGGAAATGTTGTTGGGCGGGGAGCTGTTCACAAACAGGAAGCACAGCACGGAGACGTGTATGTTTCTGACTTGATGACACAGAGCAGATACCCGCAGATCTCCTGCCTCCACTGGTCCTGTGTGCCTGACACCACTTCTCCACCCCCTTGTTCTGCATTTGTTGTGAGGGGCGAGGGATTCTTCCTGGGAGCCACGCTCTTCTCTCTTGGCAGGAAACCCTCTGATCTGGGTCACTGGCTGGTCTCTGTCCTGGCTGTCATAGCCGAGAGCTGATGAGGCCCGAAGCCTCCCCTCTCACCCCTCCCCTACAGGCCCCACCCCCAGCCAGCATCCTGGCAATCCTGGTCTTTGGAGAAAGGATGGGGAACGGTACATTTGCCAGAATTCCATTCTCTGAACGTCCAGAGACACCAATGTCTCAATTCTGCTCGACGGTGGGAATCTCCAAAGAAACCAAGTTCTGGGGTGAGGACGGGACCAGTCACACCAGCAGCCACAGACCCAGCAACCCTTCTGGGTCCCCCAGGGCTCAGTGCTTTGATAGCCACTTCACAAACATTGTCTCAAGCCCCTGAGAGCGTTCCCCTACGGTACAGAGGAGGAGCCAGGGCGAAGCCATGTGCCAGTCTACATGGCCTGGATGTGGAAACACCAGGATTTAGAGCCTGGGCTGTGGGTGCCAGTGACCATGTGCCTGCCTGGTCAGGCTGCCCCCCCCCCCCGCCACCTCCCCACCATTCCAGGGTACGGTCAAAGACCTTTACCTTGAACTCTTGCATTTAACATGGTAAATGAGCTCTTCCTGAATCAATTTTGAGTTTATTTTTGCGTATGGCACAGGAAAGCGGTCCAGGTTCTTTCTTCTGCATGTCGCCATCCACTTCTCTCAGCACCGTTTGAGGAAAAGACAGTCATTTTTCCACTGGATACTCTTTCCTGCTTTGTCGAAGATTAGCTGGCCATACATTTGTGGGTCCATGTCTGGGTTTTCTCTTCTGTTCCGTTGATCTGAGTGTCTGTTTTTGTGCCAGAACCACACTGTTTTGATGATGACAGCTTTGTAATACAGCTTGAAGTCCGGAGCCTCCAACTTTGGTTTTCTTTTTCAACATGGCTTTGGCTATTCAGGGTCTTTTCTGGTTCCATACACATTTTAGAATTGTTTGTTCTAGCTCTGTGAAGAATGCTGGTGTTATTGGATCGCTTTGGGCAATACCAACATTTTTTTCTTCTAATCCATAAGCATTTTTTTCTTCAATCCATATGCTTGAAGAAGCATATAGATTTTTACCTCTTTGGTTAGGTTTACTCCTAGGTGTTTTATGGGTTTGGGTGCAATTGTAAATAGGATCGATTCTTTGATTTCTTTTCCTGCTGCTTCATTGTTGGTGTATAGAAATGCAACTGATTTCTGTACATTGATTTTATATCCTGCAACTTTGTTGAATTCATGAACTCATGAATTCAACCAGTTTCTTAAATACAGAGAACCAACTGGGAGCTCTAGAGGGGAGGTGGATGGGGGGCTGGGCTAAAGGGGTGAGGGGCATTAGGAAGGCACTTGTTGGGCTGAGCACTGAGTGTT
>NC_043701.1:178765858-178770971 GCF_006229205.1 Suricata suricatta | reverse complement strand
CCATGTTCTCAGAAAAGAATGAACTGCCATATTCTCAGAAGAGCAGTGCAGAGCAGTGCAGCGTGAGGGGCCCTGTGCAGGGGCTTTGGTTTCAGGCAGACCCGAGCCGGAACCCTGGCTGAGTCAGTTCCTGGATTGGGCAAGGCCAGAACCCATCTGAGCCTCAGTAGCGCCATCTTGGAATGAGGATGTTATCGAGGCACAGAGGATGGTGCAGCCCTGGGCACAGAGGAGGGACTTAACAGGGTTTGTTTCAGAGACACGGGGCTGATCCTTTTCCCCTCTGAATTTCACAGGGTCAGCCAGGAACTGCCTCAGTGGTTTTGACTATTATTTCCATGCACAGTAGGGAGGCAGAGCAAATGAGTTGGTGCTGGATCTGAAGGACCAAACTGACTCCATGACAGGCTTCAAATAAGCCTCAGAAACTAGAAGGCCTAAGTTTCTCTTTCCCCAGGTGTGACTCAGCAGCAACGGAAAGAAAAACCACCCGCCTGTTGCCCGAGCGGATACCACCACCAGCCCGGGCCAATCATTAAATGGCTGATGTTCCCACTGTTTAGTGAGCCCACTTAGTTTTAAATTAGCCAATCACCCTGTGCTGCGCCAACCTCTGCCGATGTGCCGCCCAATCATTTTGTAATTCCAGCCTCTCACCCCACCCTTCACCCCATCCCTCACCTGTACTGTCATAAAAACCCTGCTAGAATAATGATCGGGCTCTCAGCACGGAACCACTGCGTTGGTGAGGTCTGAGAGACGGAGCGTAAGCCCGAATAAACGCCTTTTGCTTTTGCCTACATGACTCGGACTCCTGGTGGTCTTTGGGGGAAACCTCGATCTCGGCATAACAGATCCAGGAGAGTCCCTGAGGCGTCTCAGTGATGTCCAAGGCTGGGCTCTGACTGCCCGGTTCCCTGTGCCTTGTTAGCCAAAGGACCCTTGCAAGGTCTCTGTGCCTCGGTTCCCCCATCTGCACAGTGCAGTTCACACAGCTTGCCCAGTCCATCCCTTGGGAGCACTGTAGTGTCCGGGAGGATAACATGAACAAACTATAAAGTGCCCAGAAGGCAGAGCCATGTCAGGTCCAGCTCACTTGTTGCCAAAACATACCTCCTAGCTCCCACAAGCCCATTCATGCTAGTTCTCGGTGCTTATTCACCCCAATGACGCCAGGAACCCTACACCTCAGGGACCTGGCTCCTGCAGGGTCCACACCTGCCTCATTTCTAGTTGCCTTTTTAGGACCCTGACTTCTGCTGAGCTCAGGCCGCTGGCACCATCATCACCAAGCACCGGCAGGTGGGAGAGACACAAACAGCTCCCACTGCTCCCAGGAGAGCCTGTGCTGTGTGACCAAGGAGGTGACCTTCATCCTGAGCTCTGAAGCTCTCCAGGGCCCACCTCTGCCCTGTTGCTTGGGCTCCTGTCTGTCCCAGGGAAGGGTGGCCCTCCACAAGGCCCGCAGAGGGGCAGCCAGCTGGTCTGAGTCCAGGAGTCCATGTGTGATGGTTAATGTCAGGTGTTGGCTGGACTGGCCACAGGGGCCTAGATTCAACATTCTGGGTGCCTCTGGAAGGGTGTTCCAAACGAGCTTAGCATTTGAATCAGTGGGCTCAGTGAAGCAGATTGCCCTCCCTAACTGGGTGGTCTTCAGCCTTTCTGGTGACAACTTGGATAGAGCTAGTGTCAGAGGAAAGAGGAATTCACCCCTTCTGTTCCCTGCCTCACTGATTGACTTGAGCTTCTCCAGCCATTGGACCAGGACTTATACCATCAGCTCTTCCAGTTGGCTGAGCCTCCAGATTCATACTGAACTTTACACACCAGCTTTCCTGAGTTCTTGGCTTACAGAGGGCAGACTGGGACTTCTCAGACTCTCTCTCTCTCTCTCTCTCTCTCTCTGTCTCTCTCTCATCTATCTATCTAACCGTCTGTTTGTCTATCTATCTATCTATTTTACTTCTTTATTTGTCTGGAGAATCCTAATACAACACAGTCATTAACAAGCCTTTGTGATCTACCCCCGGTGGGTAAGAGGGCTCCGGGGAAGGGGGTCATGGAGTTGTCACTGCATGCCAGGCACTGCTCTGCCACAGCCCCAGACATGAGTGAGAAGGCAGAGAGGACCTTTCTGAGAGCTTGAAGAGCTGGTAGACAGCCCGCTGAGGTTGGAGGCCCAGCCCCACCACTGACTCAGTGTGAGACTCTGGGCAATGCAATTGCCACCCTACAACCCCATCCTCAGTTTCCTCATGGGTGATGTGTGTGTGTGACAGAGAGAGAGAAAGAGAGAGAGAGAGAGAGAGAACTGGAGTCATGGTTCTCAACACCACTCATGACTGAAATCCCCCAGGAGATTTTGAAACCACCAATGCCAGGCACCACACCTGGTGAATCTAATCGCCAAGTTGGCAAACCGCCGCACCGGATTAGGAATTGAAAACCGCACAGCCTGTGTCTCGCCTCCTGGGCAGGGGAGACCTTCCTTCACTGTGCGCTCCCCGCCCCCCCCCCCCCCCCCCCCCCCCCCCCCCCCCCGCTCCCTGCTGGGCCTCACTGCGCCTCTCAGCATGCTCTCAGGCTGGCCACCGGCGCCTGGTCCCAGCCGGCCTGCAAGGTGCCAACCGCCTTACGGTCCCCAGGTGAGACACCCACTCACGGACCTTCCACTTCCAGTACCCACAGCTCTAGGTTCTCCATAAGGAATCATTTCCTGCGAGAGTTAAATTCTCAACTACATTTCCAGAGCAGAGTCTGTTTTCAGCTTCTTCTGAGCCGGGTGCTGGAGCCGGGTGCTGGAGGCGGGTGCTCGAGTCTCCGCTTGGAAACCAGGTTTCAAAAACCAGAAGAATCGACCACCCCCAGAAGTGCTAGCAATCTCCATTCCGGCGTCAGTGGTGATTGCTGAGCGCCCTGCATAGTTATCTGATGTATTCTCTATGAGCGAGTGAGTTCTCCGTGCAATCCACATGTGGTTCTCAGCCCCAACTCCAAGTAAGATGGGAGCGTTTGGGGCATGTTCCCTGGGAGTGAGGATGAGAGAGGATCCTGCCCCACTCCGACCCCACTG
This sequence comes from Suricata suricatta, assembly GCF_006229205.1. Classification (NCBI taxonomy): domain Eukaryota; kingdom Metazoa; phylum Chordata; class Mammalia; order Carnivora; family Herpestidae; genus Suricata; species Suricata suricatta. The sequence goes on along the minus strand of NC_043701.1, from coordinate 178,767,898 downwards.
CACCCTGTGCGGCAGTTTGGACACCTGGCAGTGGAAATGTAGTTCTGATGAGACCCTGGCCATGTCCAGCACACACCTGGAGCCCAGAGAACTCCCTACATGTGATGGGCACATTGGCATGTGCCCATCTCCCTGGGGGTGTGCCTTGGACTTCCAGTTTCCATAAACACCATGCATCTTACCAGAATCTCTTCTCCCGTCAGTCACAGAAGGGGTGTGGGGGTGTGTGGATGGGGTTGGTGGTTCCAAGGGGGGTGTAATTTCAGGGGGACTAACCATGAGGATCCGCCAGCCACAAACTCCCTTAACACCCCTGATGGGGCCTGATGGTCCCCCATTCAGGCCCTCCAAGAGCCCCTGCCTCAGTGCACCTGACCTGGCAGAGGGAGACAGTGGTTTGGCCCCTCTCTGTATGGTCCTAGGTAAACTCTGATACTGAGCAAGACACTGGCCATGGAGGGAAGGGAGGCAGGGAGTTCTGAGTGCTCCCGCAGTGCAGCAGAGAGGTCCTGGGGGGTCCTGGTCAGTGAAGGATGACTGATAAGAGCAGCTAGAGGTCAAGGGAAAGAGGATGCTGGGAGGAAGGTCATTGGCACACCTCACTCCCCAGGCCTCCCTGATTGCAGACCAGTGCCATTCAATAGGAAGAGGGAACAAGCCACAGGTGGGAAAAGACACAGATAAAATTAATTTTAACTGTATATTTAATCCAAAATATCATCATTTCACTATGGAATCAATATAAAAAGTGTATGTATGTATGTATGTATGTCTAGGTCATGCTAAGCCACGGAAACCCAATATGCATTTTACACCAACAGGCCATGTTCAAGTGCTCTAAAAGGACCTGTGACTGGTGGACCCTACACAGGGCTCTAACTGGCCCATGCTGTCCCTTCTGCTTGGATTGTCCCTCCTGCATAGCCAAGCCCACCTTGCCAGCCTGGTTTAGGAAGCTCCCTCTAGGAGAGCCATTGGACCCTGTTCCTATCAGATGACATGATGATGTCAATGTCCCCTCAGAGAGGGTCTCCTGCAGGACCTCACCAACCCATGCCTCCACTGCAGGGTCTTTTTTATGCTCCGCACAGAGAAGGTGCTGGAAAAATGTGTTTCAAAGTGAAATGAGGGTATGCTTGCATAATGTATGAGGTTTGCTTAGGATAGTCCCTTTGCACATGTAAGAAAGCCAAGATGGAAGCTGGATGGTGTGGTGACACCAGGGGAAAGATAGTCTCTGGAGCTTGGAAAACTGGGCAGCCACGTGCAAAAAAATGAAACCAAACCATGGTGGCCCAGTCAGTTGAGTGTCCAACTTGGGCTCCGGTCATGATCCCATGGTTAGTGAGTTCAAGCCCTGCATCAGGCCCTGTACTGACAGCTCAGAGCCTGCAGCCTGCTTTGGATTCTGTGTCTCCATCTCTCTCTGTCCCTTCCCTGTTCACACTCTGTCTCTCAAAAATAAATAAATGTTAAAAAATTATTTTAAAAAAGGATGAAACTGGATCACTTCCTTACACCATATCCAAAAATAAACTCAAAATGGATTAAAGACCTAAATGTCAGACCTCAAAACATAAAACGTCTAAAAGAAAACACAGGCAGTAATGTCTCCGACATCACCCATAGAAACACTTTTCTAGATCTGTCTCCTCAGGCAAGGGAAACAAAAGCAAAATTAAAGTATTGGAACAACACCAAAATAAAAAGTTTCTGCACAAGAAACCATCAACAAAATGACAAGGCAACCGGAGAACGGGAGAAATATTTGGAAATGACATACCTGAAAAGGGGTAATATTCAAAGTATATAAAGAACTTGGTATTGGCACAAAACAGACACATAGACCAATGGAATAGAATAGAGAATCCAGAGCTGGGCCCACAAATGTACGGTCAATTAATTTTTGACAAAGTAGGAAAGAGTATCCAATGGAAAAAAGACTGCCTCTTTAGCAGGTGGTGCTGGGAAAATTGGACAGCAATATGTAGAAGAATGAAACTAGACCACTTTCTTACACCGTACACAAAAATAAGATCA
>NC_043701.1:178752060-178765758 GCF_006229205.1 Suricata suricatta | reverse complement strand
GAAGAAGACACACAGAAGGCCAATAGACACGTGAGGAAATGCTCAGCATCACTCATCAGGGAAATGCAAATCAAAATCACAATGAGATATCACCTCACACCTGTCAGATTAGATAAAATCAAAATGACCAGAAACAACAAGTGTTGGTGAGAATGAGGAGAAAAAGGAGGAAAAAGGCTTGGCACAGCCGCTGTGGAAAACAGTATGGAGGTTCCTCAAAATATTAAAAGAGAAGTACCATTTGGTCCAGTAATCTCACCACTGGGCATTTACCCCAAGAAAACAAAAACACCAATTTGGAAAGATATATGAACACTGGTTTGTAGCAGCATTATGTACAATAGTTAAGATAAGGAAGCAGCCCAAGTGTCCATCGACTGATGAATAGATAAAGAGGTGGTGTATACATATGCACAATGGAATATCACTCAACTATAAAAAGGAATGAAATCTTGCCCTTTACAACAACGTGGATGGATCTAGAGGGCATTATGCTGAGCGAAATAAGCCAATGAGAAAAATACTGCATGATTTCACTGATGTGTAGAATTTAAATAACAAAATGAAAGGAGGAACAAAGAAAAAATGAGACAGACCAAAACACCCAGATGCTTAAGTACAGAGAACAAAGTGGTGGTGGGCAGAGGGGAGGCAGGTGGGGGGATGGGTGAAACAGATAAAGGGAATCAGGAGTTCACTTGTGATGAGCACTGAGTAATGTACAGAACAGTTGAATCATTATACACAAGAAACTAACACAGCACGGTATGTTACTTAAACTTCAATAAATAAATAAAATCAAAAATTTACCATCTTCTCAAAAAAGAAAGAAAGGCGAGACAGGGGAGGCTTTGCCAGAGCCATTTTTGTATTTATGAGGTTTTCTGGGCATAGCTCTTCCCCCTTAGTAAGTTGCCATTCGTCCCCATCAAAGATGAACGGTTCTGCGAATATTTTTAAAAACCCCAAATGCATCAAATCCATTTGGAGAGAGCATATTGCATTGTGAGTCTACCGTCAATTTGAGTGAAACGTTATTTTCTGGGCACCATTAGAGGAACTGAGCTATAATCAGAAAAAAGGAAAATTTTGTTGGGAAATGAGATTAAGCCAGAGAAAAATCCAATAGTTTAAAGTTGGAGCCACATTACCTATTCTCCTCAGAGGGTTCAAGTTCCCGTCATTAGCCCACAGGTCCCCTTTCCTGTGGGGTCTAAGAGGAGGGGCATCTGCCCGCCCTCCCCTCCAGATGCCTCTCTCCTCGCTGGGGCCTCACTGCACTCACCAGCCAGTCCCAGGACGGCCTGAGGAGGGGGAGGGGCTACAGGGTGAGGAAGGGAGTGCCAACCACAGATGTCACCCATGCCAGGTCTGTGCTGCTCACAGCCCCCGACACTCAGCCCTTCAATCCTCAAAACAACCCTAAAAGGCAGGCACTGCTCACTTTGATGAGACCAGAGGCTCAGAGAGGTGATACCACTAGCCCAAGGTCACACAGCAGGAAGGAGTAGAGCTATGGTTTGAACCCAGTGGGCACATTCCGGAGCCCACGCTGGTAACCGTGCTGTGGCCCCGCCCTCGGACAGCAACTGAAACCCTCCTGCCTCTGTTACGGCCTGGGCTTCGTGTCTGGGAAACCGGGTCTATGCAGGCTCTGCGGTCCTGGCTGGATGTGGAGCGTCTAGACCAAGGGCTCTCCACCAGGGTGTCTGAAGACTCTTCTAGTTTTGAAACTGGGGAGCAGCGGGGAGTAGTGGGGGGTAGCGGGGAGAAGACACAGTGCTGCTAACATCCTACGATGCCCAGAGTGGCCCCGCCACACAGGGAATTCCACACAAAATGGCAGTAGTGTGAGGTCTAGTGGACGGTTCTAGAAGGAAGAATTGATGGCTCTGCTCTGCCCAGATCAGATCTATCCAGAGACCTACGGATGGTCCTAGGTCCTAAGTTCGAAGCGAGATTTACCCCAGAGGAAGCATCTGTGAAAAGACAGTGAAAGACATTCTGAGGGAAGAGAAGATGGGGGCTGCGTTGGGGCGGGGGGCACGCTCGCTGTCTGCAAGTTGGCAGGACCCTTGAGAGGAGGGGGCAGATGCTCTCTTGGGCCAAAGAAGGCAGACAGCAGCACAGGGAGCCAGATGTCAGCTCAGCGTAAGTACAGATGGGAGATATGGGGAGACCTGGCTATTGTGGGGGCCTCTCTTTCCATCTCTCTCACAACCACACACCCACACACACACCTGCACAGAGCCTGCTTCCCAGGCTCAACATCCACTTCCTAATCAAACATCAAAATCCTCTTTTTATTGTCAACTTCTCAAATAGTTAAGCCATTTTGGATACAGAGTCATGGTTATTTTTTTTTCCCCCCTCCAGTGTGCAAACTGATTGAATGATACTCTTCCCCCACCCCGGCCAGAGCATAAGAAGGAAAGTCTGCAGCTCAGGCAGGCTGGCTTTGGGTACACGCAGCTCTGAGGCCAGAGTGTGGCACCTTGGCAGCAGCGGGGGCCGGTGGATGGGAGAGGAGGTGACCAGCTCACAATGCCTGCATTCCAGCAGCAGGAGATCCCCCACATGGCAGCGCAGGTGCGCCCACCTGGCTGGATGCAGAGCAGGCTCCCAGTTCCCTGTGCACACGGCACGTGGCCCCTGCTGTTGACCAGGGTGTCCAGGCCGAGGATGCTGGGGGCTGGGCCACACTGTGCTCAGGGCGCCTGACCAGGGCAGGGCATTTTCCTCCATCCATTCTCCCCTTTCCTTTCCTTTCAGGCCTCTCGGGGCCGGAGCCGAGGCTAAAGCATTAGGTGATGTGAACTGGGAATCAGGGGGAGGGCCTTTCACCATCCCCTTTGGGTCTGAGTCAAATTCAAGACAATGGGAGGCTGAAGAGGAAAAGTGTGTGCCCTCCTTTTCACCAAACCTGTCAAGTGTGCCGCCTCCAGCACACTCTCGGGAAACACGTGTCTGACGGAGGCGGGTGACTGCTCCGGGTCACGCGGGCCCTGCTTGGCCCGCCAGAGCGCGAGGCCCACGGGTCAGGCTCACCTGGTGATCACGTAGGGTGCAAAGCACACGAGGAAGGTCCCTATGAAGGTGCTGATCTTCTTGGTGGCGCGCTGCCGCCTCCTCTTCTGCTCCTCCAGACAGCGTTCCCGAACACTGCACGAGGGGAGAGATGACTTAGGAACTCAGACAGGAGCCAGACAGACCTGAGGTCAAGTCCTGGCCGTGGGCGCATGACCTTGGACACCGGCATAACATTGCTAAGCCTAAAGTTCATAGTAATATAATAAAATGCCACCAAGGGTTCTTTTGAGAATTAAATTCAAAAAAACACACAGATGTATGAGATGCTTTCAATGCAGAAAGCACATAAAGGAATTAGCACAGTGCCCATGTGCAAATAAACTCTCTTTATTATTACTCATGAAATTCACCTATCACTTGCAATACACCAGCACCAGAATCCATATTCTCTAAGTAATATCTATAATTTTTTATTTTTTAATGTTTATTTAGTTTTGAAAGAGGGAGAGGGACAGAGTGCCATGAGGGGAGGGGCAGAGAGAGAGAGAGAGAAACAGAATTTAAAGCAGGCTCCAGGCTTTGAGCTGTCAGTACAGAGCCTGACGTGGGGCTCAAACCCACAAATCATGAGATCATGACCTGAGCCAAAGTCAGACGCTTAACTGACTGAGCCACTGACCCATTTTAAAACGGAAAGTCCCACGTCTGAGAATCCCCCCTCCTAGGACAAACCAGGACAGTTGGTCGCCCTAGGGTATGGCAGGATCTGAACCCAGGCCATCTGACTCTGGAGCCTTGAGGGTCACCTCCCAATATCTTCTAATTCTTGTCTTTACCAAAATGGATCCTTCCAGATGTGTTTTACCTGCCCTGTTTTGCAATGAAGAACACGGACGCAGTGAAGCCAAATGATTTGCTTGTAAGCCACTAAGTGGAGACAGGATTTGAACCCTCATCCATGTTTCTCAAAGCTGGTCCTTTCTACCTGGGGTGACCTAGACTCTGCATGCAGTGTGGCACGTGGCTTCCTTTCCTCCATGTCTTCAGCCCTGTGTCTTTCATCCAGAGCCCCAGCCTTGCCTGGAGCGACAGACACTACCTTACGGGCTCCCTGAAGGAGAAGTCACTTGATTCCTTCAGTGAAGCCAAGAGACTGTCAAGTCTCTGTAAAATAAGGAACACGGCGTTGAGGATGGAATCAGGAGCCTGCTGCCTCTGCCTCCAACCGCACCCTAGTCCTGACTCCCCTTGCGCTAGGACCTTTCGAGAGCTGACATCTCACGCCAGCTGAGAGAAGTGGTGTGCATCACCCATTTCCTGCAGCCACGGGCTAACTTATGAGCTACAGTGAGCCGTCCATTACACCCACAGAGGGCCAGAAAGGCAAGCCCAGCCACAGGGGTTCGCATGCTCCATCCCTTGCCACTCCACGGGGAACTGTGTTCCTATTGTTCCTTTTTAAGATAAATCACATCACCCCAAAATGAACAAGGAGAAGACCATGGACAGAGCTGCCCAGGGAGTGGACATAACCCGGCAGAATGAGGCCCATGCGGCAGGGACCTGGCTCCACAGTGAAGCCGGTGTATCCAAGGAACGCAAGGAGCAGAGAGAATGTGCCTGAGCTGGATTCCCCAGCAGCGTTAACACTAGGGCGGCCTCCCCCGGCCTCCAGCACGGCTGTCATTTTAACACGGAATCAAAACCCTGCTTCAGCCTGCTTCTGATCACAGGTGGACAATTTCACCTTAGACTGGATTGAAGGCCCTTGAGATTCTTGCAGGGTTGTTTCTCCTGGACTCAGAACAGAGAGTTGGGAACTAGAGTTTGGTTTGGTACATAAGAGGTTTCACACTGGCTGAAAAACGACGACTATTAAGTTACATTACTAATATCTAACAACTAATATTAGTAACAACCTATGTTCCCTGAGTCTTTAATTCATGCCCTTACATCCTGGATGCTTTGCATGGGACTGTCCCAGTTTTTTAAATTAATTGATTGATACATTGATTGATTAATGAAATTTTAGAGAGAGAGAAAGAGAAAGTGTGCACAAATATGCACACGAGTGTGGGGGAGGGGAAGAGAGAGAGAGAATCCCAAGCAGGCTCCACGCTTAGCACAGAGCCCAACATGGGGCTCTATCCCATGACCTCGGGATCATGACCTAAGCAAAAATCCAGAGTCAGACACTCAACCAACTGAGCCACCCAGGTGCCCCTGGACTGTCCCAGTTTTAAAACGAAAAGTCCCATGTCTGAGAATCCCCCCTCCTAGGACAAACCAGGACAGCTGGTCGCCCTAGGGTATGGCAGGATCTGAACCCAGGCCATCTGACTCTGGAGCCTTGAGTGTCACCTCCCAAGTAGTTGGGGTCATCACATAACCCCAGGGAGGCACCAAGGCATCATCTCATCCAGAAAATCTAAAGAATACAGCTGAAGGGACAGGACGACTTGGGGGGACTTTGCCTGAGGCCACCCTGCAACAGTCAGTCTTAATCTCCTCACTTTCCACTTATACCTGGGTCTCAGCAGATTCTTCTACCAACGTCCTCTGACTCCTGTGACATGTGCATGATATGGCTGGCTGTGGAGAGAAAGTGTAGGTCCCCACCCAGCAGGTCTGGGTGCAGTGAGGTAACGGATTCATCCTGGCTTGCCTGGTTCTAGCCCCCAGGGTCCTGCATCCTAGGAGAGCCCCATCAGGACTCCGCAAACTGGGACAATGGTCACCCTAGGGCACAGTGTGTTACACAGCCCTGTTTGTTTCGATATTAAAACATATTAAATATTGAAGTATTTCCCCCAAAACATTCACGTAATTGACTCGAGAGCTGTTGCAGATCTGGGACATTGACTGGATGTCCTGAGCCATCACGCTACACCCACCCCATGAGAGGAGCAGACCATTCTGGGCATCCTCTAAAACACGAGCACCAAAGTCACGTAAATGACGCATCAAGGGCGCCCCGAAGGAACTGATGGTGGCACCGGGGCTGGGCCCTCCCCCAATCTGTGGCCCTGACGACGCTGTCCATTTTCAGGTGCTTTGGAATAACCCCAATGAATGAGAGAGCTCTGGGTTAGAGGTCCTAGCTCAGCCCCGCTCTCACTGCTGTTTGGCCTTGGGCAAGTCACTCAATCTCTCTGAACCTGGCTCCTCATTTAACACAATAGCTATAACTAGAGCCACCACTGATCAGGGACCGAAATGGCTCACCAGCTACCAAGCTCTTGAGAGGTAAGGAGCTTCCTCCAGCGCCCCCTGGGGGGCGGGAAATGGGGGCACTGCTGCAGGGCTGAGGACCCAAGGGTCTCCCCTCTCCCTGCTGCACCAAATAATCCTACCTTAACAACATGAGGAATACTTAAAAACAGACATTGGTAAAAGCTTTGGAGGCCTTCAGAAGGATAAACAGACACATTTCAGTGACCCAGAAGAATAAAGCAGACACCGTATAGGCTAGAATGCCCAATGTCACCACTGTTTGCTGAAAAATCTATGGGGAAATTTTTATTTGTTCCTGCAAAGCTTTGTGCAGCAGCAGGAATTAAATACCCAGCACTCTGCAGACACGTTATTTCTGTGGGTGCCCCCAGTTCAGAGCTCAGCATCGAACACCCTCAAAGCACCTGATAAGTATAGGTTAGGTGCATATACACATACATGTCCTAATACATCTTAGGAAAAGTAAGGCTCAATTTTTTTAAGTGATCTCCTCAAAAGAGATGATAATAGAAATCTCTCTCTAAAATGGATTTTTTTTAAGTGAGCCTTAAAAGTCTTGAGCCTATTAATAGGACAAAGGACGGCTCATCGAGGGCTGTAAGGCCACAAAACCTTCCACTCCCGGGAGTCCTTGCCCGCTGATAGCGCAGTAGTAAGCATGTGGCACCAGGGCCAGACTTCTGGGTTCAGATCCAGACTTCACCGTTTAACTGCTGTGTGGCTGTAGGCAAGTCACACAGCCTCTCTGTTCATCAGCTTCCTCATCTCTAAAATGACAGTTATAAGAGTACCTGTCTCATAGGCTCCTCTCGAGGTTAACACCCCCAAAGTACTCGGGCGGTGCCTGACTTGGAGTAAGCGCTCAGTGAATGCTAATCATGATGATTATTCACTCAACACCATTATTGAACAATTACCATGGTCCCGTTCTACTCTGGACTCCAAAACCACAGGGCTCCCTCCCACTGCAAAAGTTTTCTTTCTGCCCCGTTTAAAAGAGAGACTGAGAGACAGAACCAGCTGCAACTAGAGGCTTGCCAGAGGAGGTCTGAGCTGATCCTGACTCTGATGCCGGCCCGGTGGCCCTCTGTGGCCTCCAGGAACCTGGGGTGCTTTAGGTGTTGGCGGTGGGTGCGGTGTCTAGGTTAGCATCCACACGGGCCTAGTCATGTCTCTGCACTGAGACAGACTGGCTAGACTCCACGGTCACACAGTCACATGCAGCATGGAAAGTCCCCTCATCTACCCAACCCAGCTCATGGATGGGGAATGGGAAGCTCAGAGAAGACAGGGACTTGCCCCTGACGAGACAGTGAGATGCAGACAGGGCTAGTGCCCGGTTACTGACGCCCAATCTGGGGCTCCTGGTCAGGAGCCACACGGCTGCTTCCCTGAACTCCTGCGAGGGGACGGATCCATCCTCCCTCCCTGGAGCTCCCCTGACTTCCAGGGAAGGACAGGGGGAAGGCAAGAGAAGGAGGGCAACCCTCTTGCTTATCATCATTGTTAAGCACAGTATGAGGGCAGCTCGCCCAAACAACATAATAAAATCAATCTGCTCTTGCTCTTGTTTCTTCCCCACCACAGCTTTGCAAAACTGAGCTCCTAAAATCTCATAGCCCTGTGAGCTATTGTTTTATTTGCAGATGAGGACACTGAAGGCCAGAAGGGTTTATGCCCTGCCCAGGATCCCACAGGGAGTTTGGGACAGAAAGAACTGGGACTCATTCCAGTTCTCCTGACTCTAAGATGTGGGGTTTCTCTCCCAGATCCCACTGCCCCCCCCCATTGGATCACAGAGCTGCATCTCACCACACTAATGCATTCTCCGGATATTCCTGGGCACAGGGGTAGAGGCTGGAGTCCTCAGACTCATGGGCAGATCTGCAGTGAATAGGGTGAGGGGTCCCAGGCTCCCCTGGCCAGGAGAATTTACCCAATGTACACGTACATCAGTGTGGGGGTTCCCGAGGACTGTGACAGGACACAGGGCTTCCTTGTGACAAAGAGATGGGCTCTCCAGCATTTTGACGTGTGGAGCCAAAGAGCTGTTCCCCAGGAGGCTTCAGTAAATGGCAAAGGCAATGGAGAAGGGTGGGAATATCTGAAAAGTGAGTAAAAAAGGCAGCCACAGCCCAAATCTTCCAGTCCCAAACACTTCCATGTCCAACACAATGGTCTGGGCCCTCAGTGGTCCCCAGATGACTGGAGTCGGTCCTGAGCACAGGCTCCAAGTACTCCCAGGGTGATCCAGATTTGTCTTCTGGCGTTTAAAATAAAACAAAGGGTAAGGGAGGGCGCCTGGGTGGCTCAGTCGGTTAAGCATCTGACTTTGGCTCAGGTCATGATCTCATGGTCTGTGAGTTTGAGCCCCGCATCGGCTTCTGTGCTGACAGCTCAGGTCCTGGAGCCTGCTTCTAATTCTGTCTCTCTCTCTCTGCCCCTCCTCTGCTCATATTCTGCCTCTCTCTCTCTCTCTCTCTCTCTCTCTCTTTCTCTTTCTCTCCCCCCCCCCTTTCTCTCTCTCAAAAATAAACATAAAAAAATGGCAAGGAAACAGGCTGAACCACGGTGAGCAGACCTTGAGTTTGGGGTCTAGAGTGAAAAGTCATGTCCTCAGACCTCACAGGAGGCGGCCCTGTCCTGGGTCCTGAAATTGTGGGAACTACTCCCCTCCTATGAAATGAAGATTTCATGTGCCCACACAGAGCCCACAGCATCCATGCTGGAGACCAAGCCCCATGTACCTGGAAGACAGAACTCCCTGCCCAGATGCCCTGACCCTGTGGCCAGAGTGTGTGCCAGCATCTTCCCCGGGCCCATCCATCCTCACGAGACTGGACAGTGCCACATACATGCTTGGCCTGGCCCTGAGGGATGGAGGCTCCTTGCGGTACTGGGTAGAGCCAGGGCTGGGGAGGAGACGCAGGGGCTGTGTGCTCAGAGCCAGCTCAGCTCTCCCCACCCTGTACAAGGCTGAACTCCAAGGAGCTCAAGAATTCTAAATTTGAACCCAGCCTTGCAAAGTGTTATAAATGTATGCTTGTCAAGGTAGGAGGATAGAACATATTTCATTTAACAGTTTGTAAGCTTAATTTAGAACTTCTAAATATTTATATAGATGGTTTGTGAGCCTCTGTTTGCACTTTTGTCCCACCCATCAATCTTAGGGGCAGAAATGGGCACAAGTTTTGACTTGAGCCACATTCTAGGTCTGATCAATTAGGCAAGTACCCTACCTTCCTTGCCTGAGTCTCCCAATTTCCTCACCTGTAAAATCAAGGGCACAGTAGGGTTATCTCTACAGGCCCCTGCAAGTCTGATGCCACAACTCCGATGGCCTCCAGGGTGGGCAGTTAGCCGACCGTCAGTAGATTCTGACCACACGGATAAGTACATATCACCAACATTCCACTCTGTGAAATCACTACCTGTGCAGGTGCGCAGCAGCCCTCAGCTGCGCTGGGAGATAAAGGGATGCAGCCTGGGTGACCCAGCCCCCACCCATGTCCCATGTCAGAGGACAGCCCAAGTCTCTGGCAGCATGGGGGACAGGATCGGCTACAACTAGTCCAGAGCTATGCTTTGGGAGAACAGAACCAAGCAAACTGAGCAATTGGAGGACCAGGTGGATAATAAATATTAGGAATTCCTAATTGCTTGATGAATGTCACAACTTGAGAAACCACCGTAGAAAGACAGAAGTGGGGAATGACTCTAAGGACAGATTTAATTTACGACAGAGGGCCCCTGACCTTTTGGTGGTATCGAAACAAAGAAGTCCAGACCGATACTGCTGCGTTAAACAGTCTGTGGGAAGAACAGGCACCATCGGGGAGCTTCCTGACCAATGTCACCCTGGGCTTCAGGGAATTCAAAATGGGTCCCTTCTAATTAAGTCCCAGGAGGCCATTAGTGTGGCGGCTGTTAAGTAAAACCTCCAGCGAGTGGAGCCCCCACCTGCTGCCCTAGCTGTCTAGATAAGGAAGACTAGCTTCCGGTGCCCCTGGTGTCAGCACTAAACCAGCCCAGGAGGCTTAACTGAGCTTTCTGGAGCCTTTGCACTCAGGACTCGAAGGGTCTGGATGCAGCCCCTCCATCAGACCAAGCTAAGCTGCGCAGTTTCTCATTTGTGGGGAGAAAGAGTTTGGAGATGCCAAGAAGGAAAGCTGTGGATCAGCTGTGGGGAAGCTGGTGTCCTCCCCTGGGGCCTGTCCCTTACCCTCTCACTCTGGGGACCTGGGGACAGAAGGCAGACTGGGTTCACTGAGAGGAAAATGCCTTCACATCCAGCCACCATGCCATAACCTCACATTAGCCCTCAGCCAGTGGGGCCCGTCTGAACTGGCCAAAGGCAATCCCTGCCCACAAATCCCTTCCTTTCCCCAGTGCAGACTAATCCTGCTCATTGGCCCTGCAGGGCCCAAGGGCATCAGAAGTAGGAGTTTTGGAAAGCACCTTAGAGCTTAGAAGAGTTCAAGGTTCCCCCTAGAGGGGATCAGAGAGAGCATAGGGGACTGGAGGCCAGCAGAGCAGCAGCCTGGAATGGTGACAGATTTGCAAGATGTGCAAGAGTGGAGATGGCCCTATAGCCTACATGGACTAAAAAGGAACCACGGCCTCTCCTGTTTTTGAACACGGATGGAGAGCAGGGAAGGGATTGGTACTGGTCTGGATAAGAAAGGATTCCTCTCCTGGTTCAGACCCTCCTCTCTTTAGGCTCATGGTTACGGGGCCTGCTGTGGGAATCTATATTGTTCAACAACATTGCCTACAGCATCTAAAACAGCCCTGGTCAAGTCCTAGGAATGCACCTTTTTAAAAAAAATTTAAGTTTTACTTATTCTGAGTTATTTATTTATTTGGAGACCCGAGGAGAGGCAGAGAGAGGGAGAGAGCATCTCAAGCAGGCTCCATGCAGGCTCCACGCTGTCCGCACAGAGCCCAACACAGGGCTTGATCCCCTGAACCGTGAGATCATGACCTGAGCCCAAATCGAGAGTTGGATGTTTAACCGACTAAGCCGCCCAGGCGTCCCTCTAGAGATGCACCTTCTAAAGTGAGGTCCTCACACCCCAGGGAGTGGGAAGGGAACACCAGCTCTGCAACTGTGGCTGCAGAATATTTCCTTAAGTGAGACTGAGCCCTGACTAGACACAGACAGTGTGTCAGGCCAGGCTGTTGTGGTCAGGGTGCATGCATGTCCCCTGGGACATGTGCACATGTGGTGACCCCTCTATTAGGCATGCGGTTTATACACAAACACATCTAACTGTGTATGTGATGCTCACATGTTTACACACATGGGTTCATACGCCCCGGTATCTTAGTGCTATTGGTCATTCACATGTACACACTCACTGTCAATGATTCTGTAAGGAAGATTCTGTGGCTAGAAGCTTTGGCCCAGCATGTCATGAGGCAGGGCCATTCTGAGGGGGGACCACGAATGCATACGTGCATGCCTTGGTGTGTGCAGACACAGAGAAGTTTAAGGACTTGTCTTTCTATTGCTCAGGGGCAGAAACAACTCACGCTGAAGGAATCCTGGCTCAAACTGACACCTCCAGTCTGTCCCTCTCAGTCATGAGCTTGCTTCTTCTTGGATGGAGAGGGGCATTCACCCACTAAGGACCGAACTCCTTCACTGTCCCCAGCAACCCCCCTTAGGAGCTCTCTGTCCACCTCACTTTCTGCATCATCTGGAAGCCAAAGCCCTCTTATTTAGGACCCTGGGCAACAGAGAAGGAGCTGCCCCTCCCTGGGATGATGAGATCTAAGACAGCAGAGAAATCGGAAACACCACTGGCCATTTCCTTCCTTGGTTTCCTGCTCTCATAAGAAAAACCAAGGTGAGGTCAGGACACCTCAGCTAAGTCTCCTCCTTCCCTCCGAGATGCTCCCAAGAACGGCCGGAGGTCCCAGGGAGTAGCTGCACCTGAGCCGCCCACCCTGATCTGCCTTTCTGAGACAGTGGTCAGGTGACAGTGGAGGTGGTGTGGGCAGCTTTGGGCCCAGGAGCCTTGCAGGTGACAAGCTCCCTCAGCAGGGGTCCCTGGGCTCCAAGGCTGGGAGACACAGGACACTACTGTCCCAGAAGAGCAAATAGAGCCCCTCTCCAGTCCCCTTAGAGCCCTTCAGATGCTCCTTTAAGGTCCCACAGAGGAAGGTGCAGCCGGAGGACACACACGGGATCAGGAGACAGAGGCCCCCGATCCCAGGGAGAGGAAAGACCCAGAAGAGCAGCACTTCCTTTCTGGAAGAGCTCTAGGGGGGCTCTCCAAGCAACTAGGCCACACTCCCCGAGCCTGAATGGAAACTTTGAAAGGATTCAAGCAGGGAAGAGAGATCACTGCCTTCTCTGCAGGCTTCCGGAAGTGAAAACTACAAACACATGCAAGGTGCAGAACAAGTTCACCAAAGTGCCGACTCTGTGCTTTCTACTCTGATCCTTCAAAAAAACTGCACACACGGTGTCACCCATGATTTGGTAGCCCTGCTTTGTGGATGCTCTAGGCACCTGTCTCCAGACCTGCAGCATTGATACCCCCCCCCACGCCCCGCCTCAGGTTTTCAAAGAAAGAAGGGAGAAGCAGTGGCAAAGGGGAGCGAGGCCGCATGCTGGGGCGGGTGGGGGGGGGGACACAAGGACACCCTTCCTGCCGCGAAGAGCCCTTGGAACCGAGTCCCCTGCCCACCCCCCCTCACCTGGGGTGGATGTCCACGAGCAGCACGAGCGTCTGCATGGTGATCACGTCGATGCGCTTGCAGTGGAAGCGAGCCACCTTGAGCACCTTGAGGTACGTGCAGCAGAGCACAACGAAGGACAGCAGGAAGCTGAGCGCGTGGAAGGCGCCCGTGAAGACGGCGAAGCGCAGGCGCTCGTCCGGCCGCCGGCTGCACAGCGTGCACGACGCGTACAGCTGGTGGAAGCCGAGCCAGGACAGGGCGAGCGCCGCGGCGGGGAAGGCGAGCGCGTGCAGCCACGTGTAGGCCACCATGAGCGCGGCGTCGCGGAGGCGCATCTTGGCGCGGTAGCTCAGCGGGAAGACCACGGCCACCCAGCGGTCGATGCTGAGCGCGGCCATGCTGAGCATGGAGTTGGTGGCCAGGAAGGTGTCGAGGAAGGCGGCCAGGCGGCACAGGCGGTCGCCGGCCGGCTGCCGCTGCGCCACGACGCCGGCCAGCGTGAGCGGCATGTTGAGCACGGTGCACAGCAGGTTGCCGCACGTGAGGTTCAGGGTGAAGAGCGCCGGCGCCTGGCGCCGGATGTCGGCGCTGTGCAGGAGGCAGAGCAGCACCAGCGCGTTGGACAGCAGCGAGACGCCCATCGTGCCCACCAGCAGCCCCGCCAGGCCCGCGTCCCACGAGTTCATGGTGCGCGCCCCGCCGCGGTGCTCAGGGCCCGCCAGCCGGCGCCGCCATGGCGCCCCC
>NC_043701.1:178653081-178751960 GCF_006229205.1 Suricata suricatta | reverse complement strand
GGGCCCTCACCCCATCCCTCCCCGCGCGCGGTCTGCGGCCGCCGCGCGCACCCGCCGGCGCCCCTGCTCTCGCGTCCTGCGCTCTCTCTGCTCGCTCTCTCTTTCTTCTCTCCCCTCCACGTTCTCTCTCCCTCCACCTCTCCCTCCCGGCGGCGCTTCTCTTCCCTCTCTCCCACTGCTGCTCTCTCCGTCTGTCTCTCCCACCCCCAATTTTCTCCTCCCCGCGCGCTCTCCCCCCTCCCCTCCTCTCCCTCCCTGGAATCTGGCTGCCTCTATCTCAGAATTCCCCGCTGAGGCGCACACACGCTCTCACACACCGGGAGGACCAGCCCTGAAGGCTCGGTTGCGGGGTGATTGGCTCCTCGTGGCTCCCCCGCCCCTCCAGCCCTCCCCTGTGTGTGTGTGTGTGTGTGTGTGTGTGTGTGTGTGTGTGTGTGTCGAAGACAGGCTGAGTCAAGGAAGTCTGTCTGAGGAAAGGGACGGATGCCTGGGCACCTTCACGCCTCAGTGCCACCTGTCCCAGCCCGGGCTGCAGCCCCGCCAGACCTGGACGTGGAGGTCCCACCCACCTGTGCCGGCGCAGCTTCCCGGGGCTGATGCTCCTCCTTCTCCAGGCTGAGCTTGGGGGGGGCGGAGGGGGGGCGGGTGGACTCGGGAGGCTGCTTTGCTGAGGGCGGAAGGAACCCGCGTTTCTCTGTCCTGCAGCTGCTAAGCTCTTGGGGGCGCTCGGGTTGCCAGGTCCTCTTCCCATGACCTTTCAGCCAGAGCTTCTCAAGTCTGCTGCTGCCGGGAGACAGACTCACTGTGACATCCTCTGGGCATCCCCTCCGCCAGGAGAGGCCTTTATTTGACCCAGAGCACTGACAGTTGGGCTGACCTGTCTGTCCACAGCCAGCCTCAGCAGAGCCACGGTGCGGCTCCGCGTTCCCGGCCTGAGTTCCAGCTGCTGCCATCTGTCAGCCGCACACCATCTGCCCTGGGTCCGGTGAGACAGCAAGTTCCAGCTTATGAAGAACCTGGATGACATAATGTGCCAGAGCTCTTTAGAAAAAGAGGAGGATGCTGGGTGGCATGGCGTGGTGGCAGCCTGGGGGACTCTGGGCTTGCAAAGGTCTAAGCCTACCTTCAGGATGTGCAGAGACGGTGGCCCTTCTTTCCTTTTACCGGGACCCTGGGGAAGGGGGGTGGGTCAGGGCTTCCTTCTCCTGCCCCGAGAACCTGATTGAACACTTACCAACCAACACACCACTGGCATCTTAGGGCACCGGGCAAGTGACTGAAGCCTGCTGAGCCTCAGTTTCCTTCTTACCTTTCAGAGCTCTGGGGAGCAGTAACTACAATCGTGTGTGTGCTGAGCTCTGCCTTCCAGAGGGAGAAGGGAAGCCAAATGACAGCAGTCCCCTCATCACTTGGCCCCTCACGTGACGCAGAGAATTCAGAGTCGGATATATGTCTTCGTTAGGCACAGTGTGTGACGTCAGAGAGAGGTGTTCACTTGTACCTCTCCCCTGCTTTCAAGGGCCATCCCCGCAAATAGCCCCTGGCGTGACATAGGTGCCCACGTGCTGCTGCAGAGTAGATGACTCCAGGAGTATGTTTCTGGGGGCACCATTCATGGGGTCCATGATTCTCACACTGTGGTGTTTATCAGACTCACCTGCTGAACTTGGAGTTCTGGTTTAAAGACTGAGATTCCCGGGTCACGCTCGGGGTTTCCGGATCAGCAGGCCAGGGGCTCTGCAGCGTGAGTGGGCTCCTTAGGAAACTCCAGTGAGCGTGCTCTTCAAGTATGGCTAACAGCATGTTCCGTGAGAGCTGGGCCGGCGGGCAGCTGGATGTGCGCATGCTCTGGGCTCGGCCTCCAACCACAGCCTGATGTTCTGGCCTGGAGGCACTTGCTGAAGGGCGATCAGTGTGCGCAGGAAGCACAATGTCAAGTGCTAACTAGTATTCTCATAGCACACTGGCATTTACAAAACACATCTGAACTTTATCGCACTGTATTTAATCCCTGAAGCAGTGACAAAAAAAGGACACGGAAGCTAAAAGAAGTGAGAGAGTTGGTGAGGGCAGAAGCCAGTGCCATTAACTTCATAGATTGGCTCCTTCTGCATACTCCAAAAGTTCCTCAGTCACCTTCTTAAGCAGGTGTCCTTGGTCTAGAACTCGAAAGAGCTTAGCAACATTAAAATGATGTCAGTGACCATGTAGCCAGGTCTAAGAACAATAAGCCAGTGAACACGCACGTATGTACACACACATATCATTTTGAAGATTATTTGCTTTCTGAATTCTTTTTAAAAAAGTTTTAATGTTTATTCATTTTTGAGAGAGAGAGAGACAGAGAGCATGAATGGGTGAAGGGCAGAGAGAGAGAGGGAGACACAGAACTCAAAGCAGGGTCCAGGCTCTGAGCCAAAGTCTGATGCCTAACCAATCGAGCCACTCAGGCGCCCCTGCTTTCTGAATTCTTAAAGGCAACATTGAAGGGTTAAAATGCCAGAAAGGCATTCAAAATATTTTAACTCCATTTCCTAAAGAGCAGAGTTATTTTTCTTCTGGATGTGAACCATATTTCCTGCTCCTAGTGGGGCTGAAAGAGGGCTGACCTCCATGGTGACCAAGTCCTCAGCCCCTGTGGCTTCAGCCAGGCTGGACCATAGCAGTGTGGTCATAGTCAGCAGGGAAGGGAGATCCCTGTCCCTGTTCAGGCCTGGGGGCTGGTTCCCCTTTGCCTCTTGTGAGGGCCTCAAGCATCTAGCACATCTGATCAAGGGACCTGAGCGAGATGTCAGGGCTTGAAGTATGTCCTCCAGCAGCCACCTTGTGACCATATCTGTGTGTCTGCCTGCTTCTCTGAGCTGGACAGAAGTGATGGGATGTTCATGACAGCGTGAACGTGAACCATTAAATAGTGTAACTGGGTTTTGAGGGCATGCTCAAAAGCAGAACTGAGCCTCCTCCCTTTAGATGGTTGAATACAGTTCTACATAGAGGCAGACGTGTGCGCACATGGTTGGAACTGTTACCAATGCCGTCCAGCATAAATGTCATTATTTCATCTCGAAAAGTGAAGGAGCCAAGACCCAGAAAGACCCGCAGTTTGTTCAAGGTCACTCCAGGTAGGCATCGATAGATAGGGCTGAATGAATTAAGATATCAGAGCCATGATTAGAATCCTTATCTATTGGACATTAAAACCCATGTTCTTTCCCCTGGGACACTATATTTATCACACACAATTTGTCACATAGGTACTTGAATACACACACATACAACACACCTATTCGCAATGAGAGGTGGCCCCTTTCATAGCTATCTTTAAAAAGAGGCAAAAAACTTGTATAGGCTGAACAGAAACCAGAACGTCACTAATGCCCTGAGAGGGGTCTCACTGAAATGCCATGGCCACAGAGAGCATGGCCTTTTAGGGCCCTTTAGGGAGGATTCTGGATTTTCCAAGTGGAGGAATGTCTAGGAGCTGGGGGGAGGGAGAGCTCCCACTTACATGAGCAAGTGCCTAGAGGCCAAAGTCTGGTGCATGTGTGTGATTCTGAAGAGAAAGTGGGCCAGAAGAAAAGGTGGTGGAAAATCCTAAGTGCCAGGCTGAGGACAGAAAGGCCCATCCCTTTCAGATGACCCCTTCTAGGACCTAAAGTCTCCAGCCATCCTGGGGATATATTCCTGCCAACTCTCCACCTGAGCTCACCAGTAGGTTTCCATTTTGCAAGTATTTACACACTGCTAATTACAGCCTCTCTGCTTCTGGCTTCTGCAGTCTGGTACCTTCCTGGTACCTCTCCAGAAAGGATGCTTATGCCTGCCCCTGGCCCAGCCTCCAAGCTGGGCAAGCAGAAGCAACTGCACACAGTTTCTCCAACAGGACCATCAGATCTCTGGCTTACTTGCCCGTTAGCAAGGAATTGGCTGTCTGGACAGGGTTTTTGCCACTCATGAGTCTCCATGGGTGTCCCAGGCCCCACAGGCCAGGTATAAAAGGATGTGGGCCCAGCAGAGAGAATAAGGAGCCGGCTGCCTGGCAGTCTTAGCTGGTGATCTCCAGGGAGAGATGAGGGACCTCTGTCTGAGGGAACTCATGATGCTGAAACATGTGTCAAAGGTTGGAGATGAGCCAGACATTCTGCCTACTTAATCTCGTTTGCTCTTCTCAGCAGCCCTGTATGAGAGAGGCTAGAGTTACTGCCATAATACAGATGAGTAAACTGAGATTTAGAAAGTGGATCAGTGTGCCCATGGTGTCAGTTAATGAGGGAAGGGAAGTGGGCCCTTGTACATAATCACTCTGATTCTGTTCTGCTGCCCAGATTTGGTGTCTTCTGGTGATGATCATCAACCATCACTCCCATCTTCCCTCCTCTACCTTCCTTCCCAAGCTGGATCCTTGGGGTGGAGGTCAGTTGGGTGGCGTAGGAAGTCCGTGTGTAACATGTAAACTTGAGAGCTCCTTTTGGGTCAGGCCTTCTGCTGAGCGCTTTATGTTCAGTTCCCAACTTACCAGCTTGTAGGACAGGAATCATCATCCCACTCGTGCATGAGATGACACAGTCTTGCAGCTAAGCCACTTACCCCGGGTCTTCACAGATGGCCATGGTCGATCTGAGATGACAGTGCCAATTCCTCCCCTCACCCAGTCCAGGGCTCTGCCATCTCCATCACAGTTGCCCCCACACCTGGGCAGATAGAAGGAGCCACAGTCCAGCTAGCTGGAGTCTGCCCAGCCAAAATATTGAGCCATCCCTCTCCTCTGGACTTACTGTGCCCACACAGTCAGCCTGTGAGGTTTGCACTTTGCCTTGAAAATCCATTAAACCTGCCCATGGCAGCAGCAGCTTCTTCATATGCAGCCCGTACAGACTCCAAAAGGACAGAAATGTGTGATTGATCTTCTTGAGTGTTAGACTGTGAGGCATTGAACCGATCCGTGAACAATGGCTTCTTGGAATTTGGACTGACTTCTAACGATATCTGGCTTCTGTTCATTTCCTGTCTCTGCGCTGCCGTGGAGCAGTGGAGCTTGTCTTATATCCCCGGGACTAGAATCTTCAGCAAGAGCTATTTCTCACAGCTTCGTGTCCCATTTCTGTCCTTACTGCCCCACAATTGCTGACTGGAAGTTTAGAACAGAGCCTGATATGCATACACAGTCCCCTTAGGTGTGGTGAGGGCAGAGATGAGGGGTCCTGAGTGGTTGGAAGGCTCTGGGCTCCTGCCCAGGATTGAGTTCTGGACTGATCAGCACTTAGATGGTGGACAGCTCCTCTCTTCCCAGCCACTTCTGGCTCTCAGATCACTTTCAAGAAACATTGGCCCATGGAAGCCCAGAGCTGGCCTCGTGGTGCTGTGTTTTTTGGTTCCAAAACCAGATCTTTATGGGTTTTTTTTTGGAGAGACAGAGAGAGTGTGAGCAGGGGAGGATCAGAGAGAGGGGGAGATACAGAATCTGAAGCAGACTCCAGGCTCCGAGCTAGCTGTCAGCACAGAGCCTGACAAGGGCTCGAACCCACGAACCATGAGATCATGACCTGAGCAGAAGCCGGACGCTTAACCGACTGATCCACCCAGGTGCCCCAAAACCAGGTCTTTAAAACAAGCCAGTTTCAACCACCATTTATTGAGCAGATTCTAGGCTATTGTCTTCCATATCGTAGACTCAGAAACTGAGGCTCATGGCCACACATCTAGTGGGGGGCAACATTTAGGTCTGTTGAATTTTAATGCTCATGCTTTTAATCACTGAACTATACTGCTCTATCATTTTGGAAGGCAGACTCTTTGGAAACCATTTCTTCCACTTTCTCTGTCCATCAGAAGCTCCTGTAACATATACAACACCGAACACATACCAGACTGCTCCCTGTCCTGTGTGTGGCCTAATTTGATCTGACTCCATTAGGTTTCTTCAGTGCTGTTCCCATGGCCTGTAGGTCTGTGGGTATGCTCCCAGTGGCCTGCAAGGGAGACATGCATCACTGGTGATTCTGAAGTTCTTCCAGGATGGTCCCTACCCAAAAATGGGGCTACAGTCCTACGATACCCTCAGCAAACCAGGATCTCCTGGCATAAGTACCACTTACTTTCCAGTACTTTCCAGTAGGAATGAGCCCATGTCTCTGATGGGAAAGAGGCCTTGGGCTGACAGTATCTTGCAGCAGACAGTATCCTGTACTGGAAGACAGGAGTTCAGGATTCTTGTCTAGTCACTGCCTTAACTGACTATATGCCTTTGGGCAGTTCTTTCCCCTCTGATTGCTCAGACTTCCCATCTGTGAAATCAAGTGGGTGGATGAGGCAATTTCACTTGTGAATTTAGACTCCTTGAAGATGCCACACCAGGGACTTAATAAGGGGAGAATGAGCAGGAAGGGGGGTTGTGGAGACATTGTCAGGCTTTCCTTCCCCATCTGGTTGGAATTCAATCTCTTTCCTTGCAGTGGCATCAGAAGCCCATGCACCACTTTAGCTTAAGAGGTCTGTGTGGAGGGAGGAAGATCCACTCCCCTCTGATGGTGCACTGGTCAGAACAATCACAAGACTCATCTCTGCCCTCACCACACCTAAGGGGACTGTGTATGCATATCAGGCTCTGTTCTGTATATGATTCAGGAAGAGGGCCTCCCTGTGGGTCTGCTGGGGACAGAGGCTATGTGTGTTGGTGGGGGTGGTGGGTGGGTGAGTGAGACAGAGAGAGGAGGAGGGAGGGAGGGAAAGAGAGAGGGAGTTGGAAAGAGAGAGGGAATGAGTCAGACTGGCTAGAGATGTGAAAATGATCTTATGGTTTAAGAACAAGGGAAACTGAGGCAGGCATAAATCTCTTATTAAATGACTCAACTCTTTGGAGGGTTTAGCAAGATTTAGAAATCAGGAAAAAATCATTTATTTTGCATGGCTACTGAGGGGCACTTTATGGAAAACCAAATTATTTGCTCACGGTGGAGAAATAGGGAAGGGGGTGTTGCAGAAAGGAGTGTGCCTCTCTCAGACCCAAGGCTGATCATGCTCCCTCCCCGCCAGTTTCCACTTGTTAGCATCATAAGTCACTCTCCCAACTGGATGTAGTTTGGGCACTTAGGCATCCCACGAAAAGGTGTCATACTGACCTGGCCAACCCAGATGGGAGTGGACGGCTTTGTCCCCTCTTCTGCCTCCTGTGTTGGTGAGGCAGCTCAGTAGCCAATCAGATTGCTGGAGTCGTTCTTCTCTGTGTGCTCTGACTCTAATATTGAAAGCTTTTTTCCTATGTAGATTCATTTTTTTTCTTACCAAGATTTGACCTACATAGTGAAAGATACAAACCATACTATGGATGAGTTCTGATAAATGCATCATCCATGAAATTCACACACTCCTTAAGATGCAGAATGTTTCTATTGCCCTAGAAAGTTCCGTCATACGCCTTTCCAGTCAATCCACCCTGGACCCCAGCTAACTAGTGTCCTGCCTTTTATTATAATAGATTAATTTTGCAAAGAGCCAGAACTTCATATGAATGAAACCAGGCACGTGTGTTCTTTTACATCAACCTTGTCTTATTTTGTCTCATTCCACTCAGCAGAATATTTTTTAGGTTTACCCATGTGGTTGTGTATTTAAGTAGTTCATTCCTTTGTGTTGTTGGGTTGAAATGGATTGTATGAGTGTACAACAGTTTGCTTAGTTTGCCCTATTAATGGGCATTTGTTTTATATACAATTGGGGGATATTCTGAATAAAACTACTATGGACATTCTTGCACTAGTTTTTTTTTTTTTAGTATACATATGTTTTAGTTCTCTTTAGTAAATACCTACATTTATATTTAACTTTTATGAGAAAGTGCCAAACAGTTTGCCAAAGTGTCTGTACAATTTTACAGTGCAACCAACATTAAAATAGGCTGTTTGTCTTTTCTTATTGAGTCGTAGGAGTTCTAAAATCTATTTTGGATATAAGACACTTATTAGACTTATCTGTCGCAATGACTCTCCTCATCTGCCGCCTGTCTATTCCTTTCTTAATAGTGTCCTTTGATGGCATAACAATTTTAGAATTTTCTTGCCAATTTTTTTCAAACATACTGGACTTTGACTGGGATAGCAGTGGATCCAAAGATTACCTTGGGAAGGATGTCATCTTTTGCATTTTCACCTGTATAACATTAATCTAGTGAAAAAATTAACTTTCTAATGATAAGCCACCTCTGCATTCCCAGTCGGCCTTTCTTTTTCCTAAGATTTCAAAGTTTTAGGATCTATGTTTTTGAGGAATATCAGCCAATGGTTTTATTTTCCTGTGTCTGATTTTGATATCAGGGTTAGGCTTCTTCATGGAAAGACTTGTGAAATCCTCTCTTTATAAAAAGCTGTCATACTGGTTTTCAAAGTGGTTATGATATTTTTACATTATTATTTAAAATATATGAAAATTTGAGTTTCCCTGCGTGCTTCCCTGCCTGTGGAACTGTTGGTTTCGAAACCTGACAATCCTATCTAGTAGTGTGTAGAGAGGCATCTCACTTGGTTTTAACTTGCATTTCTACATTGAGTAATTATATTAACCCTCTTTTCATGCCTTACTTACCTTTGGTAAAGTGTGTGTTCAGATTTTACTCCTTTTAAATTGGATGTTTTGCTTCGGATTGTTGAGTTTTGAGACTATTTTATAAATTCCACATACAAGGCCTCTGCCCAATATGTGACTTACAAGTATTTTCTCCTAATCTGTCGCTTGCCTCTTAGCAACATATTTAATAAAGCAAACATATTTAACTTTGATAAAGTCTGATTTCTCATTTTTGCCTTTCATAGATAGTAAATTTGTTGTTCTAAGAACTCTGTTTAACCCAGAGTAACTGAGACTTTTCTCACATGCTGTAAAGTTGTAAACTTTTTTTATGTTTATTTATTTGAGAGAGAGAAAGAGAGAGAGAGAATGTGCAGGGGAGGGACAGAGAAAGGGGGAGAGGGAGAATCCCAAGCAAGCTCTGTTCTGTGAGTGCAGAGTCTTGAACCATGAGATCATGACATGAACTGAAGTCAGATACTTAACTGACTGAGCCATCCAGGTGCCCCCATTTAAATTGTCTTATGAGGTGTTAGGGATAAGTCAAGATTCATTCTTTTGCATACAGATACCCAATTGTTCCAGCACCCACATGCTCAAAAAACCATCCTTTCTTCATTGAATTGCAAAGGCAATATAGTTTCATTGATCTGTGGGTCTTATTTTTGACTCCCTATTCTAGTTCACTGATATATGTGCCTTTCACTAATATTACATCTCAATTCCTATAGCTTTATCATAAGTCTTGAAGTAAACTATTGTGACTCTGCTTTGTTCTTCTTGTTTCTCAAAATTATTTATCTAGTCTGTTGACTTCTCTTTCCCCTACAGATTTTTGATATTTCTTTGTTGGTATCCACAAAACAATCATATTCAGATTCTGATTTGAAATGTGTTGAATCTGTAGAACATTCAAGAAGAATAAGTATTTTGGAAATGCTGAGGTTTCTAATTCATAAACATCACACACCTCTCTGTTTAATATCTTCTCTGATTTCTTTCATTAATACTATCAAGTTTTCAGATACAGGTTCTGAAAATATTTTGTTATATGTTTATACCTAAATTCATTTATACCTAAGTTCATATTTTGATGCTATTATAAGTTGTGTCATGTTTCTGTGTTAATTTCACATTGTTCATTGCTTTTAGGTGGATAGGATAGATAGATAGATAAATAGACAGATGATAGATAGATAGATAGATAGATAGATAGATAGATAGATAGATAGATAGAATTGATTTTGTATGTTGGTTTTGAGAACTTCCTAAGTTCCTTTATAATTTCCAGAAGAGTTTCTGCAGATTCCATTGGATTTCATCCTGTGTAAGCACTCTTGCCATCCATAACATGCATGCCTTTTATATATTTTTGGTTGTCATATCTCACTGGTTTGGACCTACACTATGACAGCCATGTTGAAAGTGAGCACACTCACCTTGTTCTCAGTGTGAGTGGAAATATTTCATTTTTCACCATCAATTGTGTTTACCTGTAAGTGATTTGTAGATGCCCTATCTCAGGCTAAAGGGCTTCCTTTATATTTCTAATTTACCAGTGGTATGATGGGGTATGGATGATGAATTTTGTTAAATCTTACTGCTGCTTCTATGGAGATGATCATATTTCTTTCTCTTTTAATCTCAATATAGTGAATTGTATTGATTTTAAGTATTGAATAAGCCTTACTTTACTAGGGAAAAACACACTTCATCTTGATTTGCTATGCCTCTTAGATATTGCTGAATTTCTTTTACTTGTGTTTTGTTGAGGATTTTTACATCTATGTTCATGAAGGATATTAGTTTACAATTTTTGCCTTGTTATAATATCTTTGCCCAGTTTTGGTATCAGGGTAATACTAGCCTCAGAAAAATCAGTTGTGGGGACACTTGGATGGCTCTGTCAGTTAAACAACTGACTTTTGATTGAAGCTCAGGTTATGACCTCATGGTTCCTGATATCCAGTCCCATGTCGGGCTTATGCTGACCTCTCTGAGCCTGCTTGGGTTTCCTTCTCCCTCTGTCTACCCCTCTCCCACTCACACACATGTGCCTTCTCTCTCTCTCAAAATAAAAAATAGACATTTAAAAAAGGAAAATCAGTTGGGAAGTGCTCCTTCTCTTCTAATTTCTGAAAGATAGTGTATAGAATTAGTATTATTTTTTTGTCGGAAGGTTTTAAAGTGTCAATTCAATTTACTTAATAGAAAGAAGATGATTCAGGTGCTTTGCAAATGTCATTTCATGAGTCCCTCCCAGTGCTCCATGAGGGTGTTGGAGAAAGGGAACCTAGACGGGAGAGGCAGTAGGGAAGAAAGCAGCAAGGTTAGAGTCTTTCTAGAACTTGTGGTTGGGAAATGCTGGTGCAGCTCAGCACACACACTTCATTGCCAGACTAAGCTCTCTATGAAAGTTGGAAACAGAAAGTGTCTGTCCCCAGTCCTGCCTCCACAGCATGGGAGAACTAGGCTGCACTGACCAGATAGGACCGCCATAACAGTACAAAATCAAGCATGAAAGAGAAGAGCTTGGGGGCTAAACACAGCAGCTGGGGACAGGCATCCTTCATGCCAGGCTGAGATAACTTGGACTTCGTATTGCTAAGCAGTTCCTGGACCCCAGAAGAAAGGCTCAGGATTGTGCTCACCTGCTGGGTAAAGAGGTGAGGGGGTCACACAGGCTCTCAGAGACTCCTACATCACACTCAGAAGACTTTCCAAATGCTGGCTTCCTAGTACTTGCATTCTCTAATAAGATTAAGTACTACTAAGCCCATTGCAAGCATTCCTTTCACTTCAATTGCCTAGCAAAAGACAGGTTGGTATTATTATGCCAATTTTACAGATGAGCTGGGATTTGAACCTTTGTCTGCTCTTCCCACCCTGCCATCATCATCTCCTGAGAGTGTTTGATCTAATGTGCCACGAGCAATGCCTGATCTAGGAGAATGCAAGTGTATCAGGCAGGTTTGCGGTGGCAAGCTGCATGGAGAAGTGGGCTTCAGGAAAGAGCAGGTTCTTGGCAAAGCCCTTCCATGCTTTGAGAGAAGACTTGCATGCCTTTGGCAACACTGAGTGTTCTGGCCAAGCCAGCACAAAGTTCCAACTGAAGCATTCTATTTTGTCAATAAAACCTTTTTTTGGTTTGTTTTTTTTTTAGCAGAACACTTTTGTTGGGGCTTTGTGTAGCAAGAGCCTTCTGGTTATTGTTGGCAACCCACTGCCTTTCCTTGAGCGCATGGTCTCATAGCCTCATGTCCGAATTGCTGGGGAGGCGAGTCTGGATTTTGGATGATCTGATGCCCTTGAGGCATCTCCAGCCTCTTCCCCTTCAGCCTACTCAAAGCTAAGTCCTTCAGGAGGCAAGCCTGTATCATCAGAGTCACAGCCATACAAAGTTAACAGGACCCCGAGAATAAACTATGGCAGCCTCCAAATTTTACAGATGGAAATTAAGAGACTAGTGAGGGCTGCACAGCATTGGGACCTAGAATCTAGTCGCCCCAACCCCGCTCCTCAGCAGGAATTTCTCTCTCTTTACTTCTATTTTATAAAACAAAAGACAAGACATGAAGTGATTTGACACACCCCCCCTCAGTCCCATTGCCCCTGCCAGGTTTGGGATAAGAGCTGCATTTCCCATGTAGAGAGTGTAACTCACTTGCCTTCAAAAAGGACACCCTCAGTAATGCTGAGATAGTGAGATGTGCATCAAAGTAGCTGCCAATGAGAAATCTCACACACAGGGACCATCAGGGGCCAACACTGATGAATGAAGAGGTAGGAAGTTGGCCAGAAAGCACTTTGGCTCCAGGCGAGTCTTCACTCTCTTTTGAGTCCCTGTCCTCCTGGGTGGTTCACTTCAGGGTATGTTAGCAGCAGTGAAGGAGTCTTTCAGGAATGGACCACATGTCTGTGGACACAGGCCAGAAGGGCCTCATCATGAAGTGATGTTATCCTGGCTGAGATGGTCCCCGGCCCCAAGGAGAGCTCATCTGATTGCAGCCCAGGAAAACTGGCCTGGAGACAAGTTCCTGGCTTCTTGTGGATGTCCTTCTGTCCCTTGCAAGACTCTCTCTCCTCCTCACCTGTTACCCACCCAGCACCCACACTCCCCAACTCCCGTACTGGGTGTTTCCACGCTATTTTGTCATTCTACTTCACAGCACATTATTATCCCCATTTCACAGATGGAGTTTGGGAGAACTGGTCCAAGTTCTGTGATAAGAAATGGCAAGTCCAACATTAGGACTGGGGTCTATTTAGTTCCAAATGTGTCCATATCCTTTGCCAAGTGGCTTCTAGGCTGGGCCACCTCTTTCTTCAATTAAAAGAGGGAATGGGAATGGTCAGCATGTGAATTCAGGAGAGTAGGCTCATGGCTGCTGGCCAGTTCTTCCCACTAATTCTGGGAACTTTCCACCTACTCTATCCAGGCTCAGGTCAGTTGTGTCCAAGTGGACTGGAAGGTGGTGTCAGAGGCTGCATCCTCTCCATCAGTGGGTATGCTGCCCACAACAGAATTGTAGACCCATCTGATGGTCCTGAGGTCCTGAAAAACCACTCTGGGCTGTCTCCCCCTCCCCCTCTCACTGCAGCTTCCAACTACAGGAACCCAGGAGGGCCAAAGCCCTAATGTTGAGTCACATGGTACTTCAGTCAAGACTCAGGTCTCTGGTTCCCCAAGTTGGGCTGTGGTTTTGGTAAGACTCACTGTATAAATTCATGGGGAAATCAAGAGACTCTTTTCTTGTGGGAGGGACTGAGCTCACACAGGTAAACTGAGGTGGGATTCCTCAGGGCATGGGGCTTTGGGATTAATCCTAGAGAAAGGCTTCCCCTGTAAGAGTGTTTGTTTGTCCCTCGAGAAAATGGTTAGTTTTCAGTCAGTATGTAGGGCATCCGCTCTGTGTTCATAGCTAATTCTAAGAAGTCATCATAAAGCAGTTACATTCGCTTTCCCATGTGGCAATGATGCATCCATTCTTCCCTTCAGCACAGTACAGAGGGCCCCTGGACCTCACTGAAGGCACGAGATGAAGGTGCTACAATCCTGGCCCTCGAGGCTGCTGTGTGCCCATAGTAGGTGCTTGCTAAGGTGGAAGGCAAGTTTACACATACGCGCTGTGAGAACACCCACAGTTGTGGGGAATCGGCAGTACCGCAGGTGGAAAGACCACACTTGTGATTCTTCAGCCTGGCCTCAGGTTTAAGGAGCTAGGTGCCACTAGCCACAGACACGGCAGCAGCAGACAGCGCTCCTGTTGGAATGAGGCCCACCTGTTGGGGCAAGGTTCAGGTGTGCAGGCAATGTGTCACATGGCAGCGCCCCCCTCCCATCAGAAGGTGACCCCCTCAGCTCTCCCCATCCTGAGTTGGGAGGGCTTCCATTTTTGTTCATCATACCAGTCATTTTCCAAGGGAAATATGGTTAGATATGCCTTGAAGAGCTGACAAGAGCTGAATTTAGTGAATTTAGTCACCATCAACACCTGAGAAACAGAGCCCTGGACGACTTAGCACATTGTTGTTTTTAAAGATTCTTCAGCTATTTCTGAACGTTCAGCAGGGGCTGACAGCATGCTGCTTTTGTTTGTGTTTGATCTCTCTCTCTCTCTCTCTCACACACACACACACACATACACACTTCTTTCTTTGTTTTCTTTCCTGTAGCAACAGGAAAGCCTGCATTAAAACCCAAGGCAATAGCATCAGACCTTATGATCCTTGATGTTTCTCTTTTTCAGAGTTCTGGTCATAGATGGAATTATTTAATTTTCTCCTTTTCCTCCAAAAAAAAATCTGTCCCAAGAGGACAGGCACTACACCCCAAGTCCCAAGCATACAGCTGGTTATTTTAGGAACAGTGTTGTGTTTTAATGGACAGGAACCCAATTTGAACTCGTTTGGCAGAAGAAGAGATTTATTGGAAAGAAACCGGGGTGCCATCTCATAGACACCTGTCCTCTGCCTCTATCCCCACCTGCCCCCACCCACCGCGTCTCGCCATGTCAGCTGTCTTCTCTGTGCTGGTTTCATTTGCCTGGCAGACGATGTGGTGACTGAAAAGCTATAAGCCTCACACGTTATCCACTTACTTCCAAAGGGGACCCCAGTCCTTTCCGGCAGGTGGGCGCGGACAAATCCAAGAGAAGGGCCCTGGGTGGTCCAGCTGGGTCCAGAGCTCAAGCTGAACCAGGGACCCCACCACCTCATGTCAGGAACGCTGCTGGAGAAGAGAGGTCAACTGTACATCTGAAAGCGGTACTGGTCAGCCGTCGTCTTTGAGCTGCGTGCTGTGTGGTGGACAAGATGACCAGTAAGCATTCTTCCAGGGGCTGAGAGCAAATGCCAGAGTGTAAAGTACATTTGCCCCCAGTTTAGCTAAAAGCAGATCAGTCCGAGGTGGTTTTGTAATGGGATCCGCTGCAGCCCGCGGTGTCTGGCCATGGCAGGGGTGAAGAGGGAGATAAGTTTTCCTTTTGAGGGGAGCAAGGAGGTGTAACAGTGTGAGCCTGATTTTTTGTGGACACCCGGTGCTGCTGAGCTCCTTGGGGGACTTGAGATACCTGTACCAGCAGGTGTGGCTGTCAACAGAGAGTGACAGCATTTTAAGAAGCAAGAAGGGTGATGAGGCACCTGGGTGGCACAGATGGGTAAGCGTCTGACTCTTGAACTCAGCTCGGGTTGTGATCTCACAGTTTGTGAGTTCAAGCCCTGCATCAGGCTGTGCTGATAGCATGGAGCCTGCTTGGGATTCTCTCCTTCTCTCTCTCTCTTTGTCCTTCCCCCCTGTGCTCTCATTCTCTCTCTCTCTCTCTCTCTCTCTCTCTCTCTCTCTCTCTCTTTCTCAGAATAAATAAACAAACTTTACGAAAAAGCAAGAAGGGTGACCCAAGAAGCTGGGCCACCCCCCCCACAGAGGTGAAGGTGGCCCAGTGCAGGGCAAGGACTAGAGAGGCTCCTGGGTAGCCACCATGCACCCCATCCTGCTCTTCTGCATCTGTGAATATCTCCCTATGAGTAGAGAAAGTTCCAGAAGGCAGCTTCAGACTTCAGCTGAAGAAGATTAATTATCGCTTAGATGGCGCATTCTACAGGTCAGGCATTGTTCTAAGTGCTTTATCTATATACTAACTCATTTAAAGCTCAAACAACTGCATGAGGTAGGCATGATTAGTGTCTCCACCTGCACAGAGTTGGATAGAGTCGCCCCCAAATTCATGTCCACCCTGAACCTCAGACTGTGACTCTATCTAGAAATAGGGCTTTGAGAGGGTTAATTACTCAAGATGAGGTGATACTGGATTAGAGTGAGCCCCAAATCCAATGTCTGCTATCCCCATAAGGAGAAGGAAGTTTGGGTACAGACACTCAGACACGGAGGAAAGACAGCCATGTGGAAATGCAAGCATGTGTTTGTAGTGATGCTGCCACAGGCCAAGGACACCAAGGAACACCGGCAACAACCAGAGGCTGGAGGAGGCAAGGAGGAACCCTCGCCTGAGCCTCTGGGGGTAGCCCTGCCCTGTCAATGTTTCTGGCCTTGAATTTAAGCTTCTGGCCTCGGAACCTGTGAGAGGACAGATGCCTGGCAATTGGTTAGGACCACCCCAGGGAATGAATGCACCCCTTTACAGAGGCATAAACACCCCAGGCCACGGGGGCTTAGCCTTGCCCAGTGCCGCCCACCGCACAGTGACAGAGGCAGGAATGTGGGGGGTGGGGGCGGGGACTCGAGCCTGGAGCAGGCCACAGGGACTCTGTCCTGCGTTCCAGGCCACCCTGGCCGGTGCTCCGGAAGCCCCGTGTTCTGCAGACCAGGTGGCGGAGTCTCTGGGCACCGCTCTACCCACGGTGGCTCTGCTTCTGGCATGGGGCTGACCGCCATCAGGCAGCCGAGTGCCGGCACCTCCCCGAGGCTGCCCCCACACCTCTGCGGGACTTCCGCATCCTGGGATTCCCTTGACCCCGCATCCTTTCCCTTGGCTGCACAGGAGGCCTTCCTGGATGTGGAGGCTCCCAGGGCTCCCAGACATCAGAAGAACTGACCAGTATGTTGGCAGCTGCCACTCATGCTTCTGGTTGGGTTGATCTTCATACACCCAGAGCTTTCTCATCTTTACCAAAAAAAAAAAATTTTTTTTAAACCTTCATGATTGGCATTTTCTTCGTGATGCAGCCACACTGGGAACAAGGGAAGAGCCAACCACACCCCCGCCCTCCAGGCAGAGGGAAACATTCCTGGACTCTTCTTTATCAGCCTTTTCTCGACTTCTTTTCTTTCTGCTGCTTTCCCCGATGGAGATGAGAACCAACTGCCCTTTTGCCTTGATGTTCTAATGACTCTGTCTCACATCTCAGTGTCCTTGGTGGCCGCTTGAGTTGTCACTGTCCACCCGAACATCCTCCACATGCCAGCCGACTGGAGTTTTAATTTTTCAGACTTATACACCATGTTGTAACGAGCATCCGGTTTTGCATCTTATGATTCTTTTTAAAAGAAATCTCCACAGCCGTGGACTTTATGAATGCGGACAACTTCAAGGATCCTGATGGTTACGGTCAAATTACTCCCACAATGGAGGTGTGTGTGTGTGTGTGTGTGTGTGTGTGTGTGTGTGTGTGTGCGCACCAGCCCCTCTTTGCTCAGAGCCTCACTCAGCACTGGGCTCTTTTTTCTTTCCAGCGCTGAGTAATTTGATGGGGAGAGATTTGGTTCCCGGTTCTAATTTGCATTTCCTTGATTACTAATGAGGCTGAACATTTTCTTTTTGTTGTTGTTAATGTTTATTAACAAGGAGACAGGGAGAGAAGGAGACACAGCATCCAAACAGGCTCCAGGCTCTGAGCTGTCAGCACAGAGCCCAGTGCAGGGCTGGAACTCAAGGACTGGCAGATCATGGCCTGAGCCGAAGTCTGATGCTTAACAGACTGAGCCACCCAGGCGCTCCCAAGGCTGAACCTTTTCACATGCACTGTCCTTTACATTTCCTTCCTTGTTTGTGGATTTTCTATTTGCGTCCTGGGCCGCCAGTCTCCCCATGAGGTATTCTAACCAGTCCAAGAGGTTATTAACCCTTTGTCTCCCATGCTTAGAAATACTGCCCAAGTTGTTTGGCTTCGATATGAATCTTTCATTCTTTCGTATGTTTTGCAGGGCCACGTGGGGGCATATCATTTTGTCGCTAGGTCCCTGTTACTCAGTAAAGTAACAGACTTGTGGGAGAGACCAGGCCAGGATCCCTGCACGTGCATCATGGAAAAGGGGAGATGTAGTCAAGCAAAAGTAAAAATGTAAAGTTACCACTTCCTACCACACAGAGCTTTCCACCCCTAACACCTCGGTACATAGCCTTCCTTTTTTACTTCACCCAGATGAGATCATTCTGCACATCATGTTTTATAATCTGACTGTTTTCAGTAAATAATCTCTGCTTTGCTGTTGGCTTGGGGACATTTTTATGCCATCTAGTCCCCCAGGTCATATACTAATTTCCCTGATTGACCCAATAGTGTTCTCTGGAGCTGGCTCATTCAAAGCAGAATTTGATGCAAGAGTGCTCAGGATGTTTTGCTATGTCCTTGGATCCCTGTTACCTCAGCAGAGTCCCCATTAAGTGACAGACTTGTGGAGGACACCAGGTCAGGCCCCCTGTAGTCACACCCACCAGCTGAATTTGTCTGGCTGCTCCTAATGTTGTCTTTAACGTTCCCCCTCTCCCGACATGTCCTGTAGCCAGTTTTTTCACTTTAATTTTGATTAGCACTTCTTAACAAATACAGCCATTTTTTTCTCTGATTTCATCCCCCCGCCCCCAACTCTGGATTGTGACAGCCTTTCTCTGTCATCCAGCCCCTTCTGGAAACTGAAGCGATCTTTGCATTATCTTAGCTTTGGAAACATTTACAAAGGATGGGCATTTGCTGCCCTGGAGCTCGTTGAGATGCCCTGGTGGGGCGCCAAGCTGGCTGCGGGCTGGGGGAGGCAGGGAGGAGCCTGTCGCGGGCCGGGAGTCTTCCTTCAGAGTCTAAAGCATATATTTTACACATTTCTCTAATTTTAGGGATTATCTTGCCTCAGCCACCTGTCTCAAAATCAAAAATACACCAGTCCTCAACATCCAATCTGCTGGAGCTGCACAGACCCTTCTGTGAGGGCAGTGGGGTCTTTTCCTGGGAACTGTGTGCTCCCGGGAGCAATTACTCACAGGGTCTGTTCCAAAGAAGAAGCTTGGCATAGAAAGTGGCAGAGGGGGAGAGAGGAAGCTGGGTGAGAGGGAGGGAGGGAGAACCGCAGATGGCACCTCCCCACTCTGCCTCTACCCTCCTGGCGCTCTGCAGAACCAGCCGTGATGTCCGAGGCCGAGAGGCCAGGCTGGGACCCCAGAGCCTGGGGACATGGTGCGCATCTCTCCAAGTTCCAAGGTCCCGTGTTCCAGTGCACAGTGGGGACGGTAATGGCCACATCTCAGGACCGCACTTCTGCAGGAATAACGTTAAACACTGAGGCTGAGGCTTCTGGGGCAGCAGGGGCCCGGGCGGCAGCCTCTCCATCCGTTCCGCCTGTGCTGATGTCCACGCAGCCGGCAGTGCCAGGAAGGGGAAGGGGGAAGCCAGTTCTGCCCATCTTTGCAGGGGGCACGTCCACGGGGCTGGTCCTTTCCATACCCAGATTACAAGTAGATTCTCACTCTGTGACCGCGACGCTGTCACGGCTCCTTCTGCTGCTCCTTCCCCGCTGCCATCACTAATGCCCCTTGATCCAAGGCCTCCAAACACCACGGGCCATCAGAAAAGCACTCAACGCTCACAACCACTGAAGACATCTCTGCTCGCGGCCTGTCGGGATTCCCTATCTCTCCTTGGCCTCTGTCCTTTCTTTCTTCCCCTTCCACTGAGAGAGACTCTGGTCCTGTGGTTACTGCAGCATCAGAAATAGAATCAAGGGAAGTGGCTAGTTCTCTGTGTTGTGACTTCCCCGGACACTGGGAGTGGACTTGTGTCAAAGTATCTGTGCTCTCAGAGTGTCTGATGTCCCCTGGCTTCTCAGAGGATCGAGGGGGAGCAGAGTGACTGTGCTGTGCATCTGAGTACTTGTGGTCTCGTTCCTCAAGTCCATAGTCCTTGCCGGGCCAACACCACTGCCATGGACACATCAGCAGAAACAGCCCTGATTCTCTAGTAGCTCTTGTCTGGTGTGAGATTGCAGGTGGGTAGGGAAGCTCCGTCTAGGCTGGGAGTGTCGCGAGGCATGGCGGTCAAGGTGACTTAAGAGTTGAGGGCAGATCACCTTGAAATCTGGAGCGTAGAAAAGGAAGTTCCCACACAAGGCCCATTCAGGGGTGTGGGAGGAGCACCAGGGATGGTGGAAGAGGCGCACCAGGCCACGCTCAAGGGCAAGAGGAATCAGGGACCCACTGGAGGGGCGAGGGGCTGTGGGTCGCACAGACTTTCAGCGTAGCTGAGACTCTGTGCTGAAGGCAATGAGGGAGGTGAGCAAGGCTTAGATAGTCAGGGCTGAGCTGGGTACCGAGTGACAGGACAAAATGACCTGTGCTCAGAACTTCACACGGCCGAGAGAATTGCTCCCTCTTTGGAAGACTGAGAATTCTGAAGAGTAAGAGCATTGACGGAAGATTCTGAACACCCATGTTTTGGTCCCAGAAAACCCCTTTAGCCCATCCTACTTCAATTTTCTCATCTGTAAAATGGGTATCATGTCAAAATTTTTGTACATCTATTCAAAGACCAATGTCTAGGAGTGGTTATTGTAACATTATTTAAAGTGCAAAAAAAAAAAAAAGGAAGCAATCCAAACGTCTGTCACTGGAGAACTGGTAAAATAGACATCAGCCACACAAGGGATCACTGCAAAGGTTTTTGCAATGAAGCTGTGATTTAGAAGACCCCCAAGATATATTATTGAGATCAACTTGCAGAATAATGTACGTTGATGGCAACATTCATATGAACAAATATGTATGCATGCACATGCTTGTAAAAGTCTAGCAAAAGCGCTGCAGAGATGTTCCAGAATCTTCACGGAGGCAATCTGGGTGTGGGGAACAGTAGGTTGGGGGTCTGATGAGGGACTTTCTTGCCTGTTACTAATACAGTCATACATTCTTGGCTTCTTTTGCAACAAGGTACATTAATATTACCTGTGTAAAAACACTGAATCCATGACACTAGGAGGCATAAATTCAGGAAAGGGATGGTGGCTCTTAGCAGTGAAGCAGGGGGCTGCCGGGCTCCTGGAGGGGCCGCCTGCAGTGCATGAGGGGACGCTCCACCCCCGCTCCCACCAGGGGGCAGCAGAAGGCATGGCCGCCATTGCAGTCAGGGAGCTTGGGCTGATGAAACTCAGCTCTGGGACCTGTGCCCAGTTACCTCACCTCTGTAAGTCTCAGTTTCCTCATCAGTTACATACCAACAATAAGCCACACCCCTCCCCCACCCCCAAGTTGGAGGATGATCCTTTAAGGTAATGTATATGCAAATCATAAGCAGGCATAGAGTAGAGCCTGCCTCTAATGAGATCAGGAGGTGAGAAGAGTGCCCATCTGGAGGTGGGGGTAGAGGTGACAGCAGGGAGGCAGTGTCACTATTCATCATCATGATCTCATCATTAGCCACCGTTATCTTCATTTTATGGATGAAGACAAGGGCTCCATTACTTTCCAAGGTTGTGCAGCTAATAAGTAGCAGAGCATGACCTGAGTCCGTGTGCTGGATCGCTCCTCTCTCTGCATCCGTGGCAAGCATCCAATAATACTTGTTTGCAGATTGCTGGGAGGCTGTGCCTAGAGGCCAGGATCCTGAGATCGCCCATGCCAGGGGCCTCCGCGGGTGGAAATTCAGTAGAAGGGGTTTCCTCTCACCCAGGCACACCAGCCCACTCACACCGCCTCCCAGATCCTGGCCCAGGTGCCGCGGCACAGATCACTGGCTCACCAGGATAGAAAACTGTCCCAGAGAAAACCCTCCCCTTGGCCCCCCACTTGCCAGCCCCGATGCGGACGCGCCCCTGATCTTCCCAGCCCACAGCAGCTACAGTCATGCCTGCCTTTTGAAAGCACAAGGAATGCTGTCATGTGCACTAAATATGAATGAGCCTCCTGGCTACCTGGGTTCCTGTTCCAGGGGGAGTGGCACTGAGAGAAGGCGATGGAAAGGCACTGGAAAGGCTCGGGCCCAAGAGGAGGTCTATGGATTGAACGTCAGCTCCACAGGTTGAAAAGATGCCAGCAACATCCCACCATTTAGGTTGCTTAGGAGAGGGAGTGATTTCTCTGTCCTTCTTTATCCAGAATGTTAATTAGCAGCCTGGCGTTCAGCTCATTCAGTTGGTTTCTGTCCCCTCCACCCCCAGGAACTAAAGAAGGTGTGGAGAAGCAGCAGGCCTGACTTTGGCCGCAAGCCAGCCCCTCTGGTGGCTTTTTGGAAGAATTCTCCTGCTGGGTTGTGGGCTGTGCCTTCCAAAGGCTCTTTGTGTCTGTTGGTTTTCTTCTTTTTACCTGAAAATGGCTGGAAATCTCCAGATGAAAGCATAAAGGTCCAGGGGCTGTGTCTAGGGTCAATGAAGGGAGGGTTGATGGGGCAGGAGGGATGAGTGACATTTTAGCACTTAAACTCTCTTCTTTAAGTCCTTCTGGCCTTTAAAGCCTGGTCCCCCTGCCCACCCTCAGTGATCTGCAGCACTCACTCGGGCCCATCCCCCTCCAAATGTTCATTTCACTGTCCAGTGAAGACCCCAACCCAGTATCCCAATAAGCCCACAGACCCATTTTCTCCCAGGCCGCTTTGCTTGTAGTTTCATTGTCTCCCTTCCAAACTCCTGGCGCTGTAAACCCTTGATCTGTGTTTCTTTAATCAAGTCTGACATTTCTCTACAATAATTGTGTCTGTATGTGAATGACAAGCATGTGCCCCCGTGCACGCGCGCACACACACAATTTCTAGGGAGGCCATCAAAGAACCTGTTTGTATCCAAGAATTTTTCAGTGTCACCACATGTGTTTACAATCACATTTGGGCCAGGTGAGTGCCAGGGAACATTAGGATACCCGTGTAAATGGTTTTGTGGACAGAAAACAGGTGGGCGGCGCCGGGCGCCTGGCTGTGACAGTGTTTGAGAAGAACTGGAATCTTCCCGGCCCTGGTGTGGGACGGTCTCGCCAGTAAACCCGCCCAGTGTGGGGGTTCATCTCCACGTGCACCTCCTTTCGATGACAGTAGCAAATACGTTTTGTTCCCAATTCCACCAGTAATTGGATGAGGCGCCCATTTAACTTCCCAGCATAAGTAATTTCCCCAACGCTAACCATCCTCGATGCCATGAGGTAGCTTTTGTCCATGGAAAGAGGCTTCCTATCCAGCCCTAGAACACGGTGTCTGGGTGTAGCCAATACCACTGGATACAACACCTTTATTTTTTCAGGCATTCTGGGAAGGATTTTCTTTACTTTTTTTTAAACAGTTTTATTGAGATATAATGAACATATTGTACAATTCACCCATGTAAGGTTATAATTGAATGTTTTTTGGTATATGCGGGGTGCTACAGTCATCATATCTAATTTTGTAGATGTAGTCCCTGTCCCCTCCACAGTTAAGAAACCCCATACTCAGGGCGCCTGGGTGGCTCAGTAGGTTAGCATCCGACTCTTGATTTTGGTTCAGGTCATGATCTCACAGCTCATGAGATAGAGCCCCGTGTTGGACACTAGGCTGACAGCACCTCTCTCTCCCCCTCTCTCTCCCCCTCCCACCCCCCACCCTGTCACTCAAAAGTAAATAAATAAAATTATACTCAAGAACACTGACTCCCACCCCACCCACCCCCTCCCAACCTAGACTATCACAAACTTTTATCTCTCTGCATTTGCCTAATGTCTAAGGATATTTCATATACATGGAATCTGGCAACCTGTGGTCTCCTGTGACTTACTTCTTTTACCTGACATGTTTTTGAGCTCATTCATGATGTAGCAGGTGTCAGGGCTTCCAATGGCCCAATAATATTCCATTGTATGGATAGACCACTGTGTGCACACACTGTACACCATGTCACACAAACATGTTTTGTGTATCCATTAATCAGTTAATGAACATTTGGGAATTGTCACTTGTTGGCCATTATGAACTACTGCTATGAGCACTCATGGCCACATCTGTTTTAATATTTCTGAGAGAAAGAGCATGAGCAAGGGAGACACAGGGAGAAGGCCACAGAGGATCCAAAGTGGACTCCCCGCTGACAGCAGAGAGCCCCAGGCGTTGGGACGAACTCAAGAGCTTCCAGATCATGACCTGAGGCAAGGTCAATGCTTGACCGGCTGAAGGGCCAGGGGCCCCCATAGGCAGAATCTTATGTGAATGAGTGCTTTCAATTCTTTTGGTTACGTACTTACAAGTTGGATTGCTGGGGAACGTTTCTAAAACTGTTAAACTGCTTTTGAAAGCGGCCACACCATTTAAAATTCCCACCAGCAGAGCCTGAGGGTTGTATTTCCTCCACTTGTTTGTCAGCACATGTTATTTTCCACCTGCTTGAGTATAGCCATTCTGGTCCATTCTAGTCGTTGAGGCTGAGGATGTGGGGCGTCTCTCAGCCCCGCCAGCCATTTGGATACCTACTTTGGAGAACCGTCCATTCGATTTTGTGCCCATTTTCTCATCGGTTATTTGCTTTTTTATTACTGAGTTGTAAGAGTTCTTTATATAGTCTGGATAGAAGACCCTTATCAGATATACGATCTGAAAATAATTCCTCCCATTCTGTGGATGCATAAACTTAATCAAAGTAAAAATTCAGATTGAATACAGACATGAGGCAACATCATTCTACTTTTAGAACCCAAATCGGATGGTTAGTTTTAGGAAAACAGCATCATCTCTCACTTCAAACTGAAATAATCGAAGTGTGATTGGTTTTACAGGTTTATTTTATTTGTTAATCTGCTTTATTTCCCTCATTGCATAAAAGCTACTACAAAGTTAAGCAATTGACATGTAGTTTTATATTTTAATAGATTTAAATAGCATTAGAATAAGAATAATTTAAATCAACACTTTCATTTAGAACTCAGCTCTTGGGAGCCTAAGTGGCTCAGTCCATTAAGAGTCTGGCTTTTAATATTGGCTCAGTTCATGATCTCATGACTTGTGAGATCAAGCCCTGCAAAGGGCTCTGCACTGACAGCACAGGGCCTGTTGGTGATTCTCTCTCTCTCCCTCTCTCTCTCTCTCCCCCTCTCTCTCTCTCTCTCTCTCAAAATAAAGAAGTAAATTTTAAAATCAGCTCTTTAGTATAATGGTAAGTGAAAAAAGTCAGATAGAGAAAGACAAACTCCATTTGAGTTCACTCATGGAATCTGAAAAAAAAAAAGCAAGGAATAAAAACATACACACAAAAAGCAGAATCAGACCTTTGAATATAGGGAACAAATGGTGGGTGCCAGAGGAGAGCGGGTGGAGGATGGGCAAACTGGGGAAGGAGAGTGGGCGATACAGACTTCCAGTTACGGAACTAACAAGTGACAGGATTACAAGGCACAGCATGGGGAGCACAGTCAATGATACTGTAACAGCGTCATATGGGCACAGATGGTAGTTACGCTTGTGGTGAGCACAGCATAACATAGAAGTTGAATCACTATGTTGTAAATATCTGAAACTAACGTAACATCATGTGTCAACTATACTCAAAAGGAAAAAACAATTTTTTAGAAAGTTTACTTATTTATTTTGAGAGAGAGAGAGCGAGAGCACATATGTGAGCAGGGGAGGGGCAGAGAGAAAGAGAGGGAGACAGAGAACTCTAAGCATGCTCTTAGCGCAGAGTCTGACTTGGGGCTTAAACTCACAAAACATGAGATCATGACCTGAGCTGAAATCAAGAGTTGGACATCTAACCGACTGAGCTACGCAGGTGCCCCCAAAAAACAATTTTTAGAAAGGGTCAGCTCCTTCTCTGCCAAACACTGCCCTAGCCTATAAATCCCATGAAGCTGGCAGCGTCTGACTTGCTCACTCTGGCATTCCCAAGCCACCCACCATCACTATTGGCACCCAGAGAGTGCTCATTAAATCATATGTGAGTACCTCGCTGGTGACCCCTAATTTCAGGGCATGACCCTGAGGCTTCTGGAACTGCCTTCCTCTGCTGGGTGCCTGTCTCCAGTCTTGAATGGTATCAGTTTAGCCGTCCCCCTCCCCCATCCCCAGCACTTAGGCAAGAAGACCATATTCCAACCCTCACAGAGATGGCCCCAGTTCTTTTATAATTTAAATTTTTTTTAACATTTATTCATTTTTGAGAGACAGAGACAGAGCACAAGTAGGGGAGGGGCA
The DNA here is from genome assembly GCF_006229205.1 of Suricata suricatta. Classification (NCBI taxonomy): domain Eukaryota; kingdom Metazoa; phylum Chordata; class Mammalia; order Carnivora; family Herpestidae; genus Suricata; species Suricata suricatta. The sequence continues at coordinate 178,726,040 of NC_043701.1, read as the reverse complement.
GAGAGAGAGGAACACACAGAATCCAAAGCAGGCGCCAGACTCTGGGCAGTCAGCACAGAGCCCGACTGTGGCTTGAACTCACAGACCATGAGATTATGCCCCGAGCCAAAGTTGAACGCTGAGCCAATGGAGCCACCCAGGCCCCGAAGATGGCCCTAGTTCTCTGCCAGGAGAAGTAGAAACTCCTCTTTCACCGAGCTCTCCCTGGATTCCAGGCCTTTCCATGTCATCCTCTCCACAACCCTACAAGGCAGCTATTAGCATCTTACTTTGCCAATGAGCAAACTAAAGCCAGGAGAGGTGAAATCTCCCCTTCCCTTAGCTGAAAACCACTCCGCTGGGCGGGTGGAGCTGGGATTCTGTCAGATGAAATGGCCGGAAACCCCGCTCCTTGTTCTTTGTCCCGCTGCCCCCGGACAGCCGTGAGGTCTGTCCTTCCATTTGACTTACTTACAAGTTTACTTGCAGGGAGTTCCAGACTGGATTCCATCACAAAGGCCTATCAGCCTTGACCCAGCAGAGTTTGTAGCCAGAAATCTCAGTTTTCTGTTCTTTTCAGAGAAGAGCTGGTTCTCCAGTAAGATCCGAGAGGCACGGGGCCTCTCCAGTGTCACCAACTCCATGGCCTGTGTCCACCTGCATGGGCAAGGTGGAAACCCACACTGGGGGCCGTCTCTGCATATGGCTCTCATCTCCCTCTTTATGCTGGGGGTGCGCAGCGGAGGCACGTTGTCATCGCTCGTCCCTTGTCTCAGAATGCTTCGCAGTGCCACATGGAGCCGCCCCACCTGCCACTGTGCATTCCCCAGGGCTTCCCCCAGGGCTGGAAGTCATCTGACCTGCAGTGCCATTTAAGAAAGGCCAGTAGCAGAGCTTCATATCAAACTAGAGATCAGAGAAAACCTCCTAATCTTTAATGCTGGCCCATCCTGCGTGCCCGGCAATGGGAGGGTATGGATTAGATGGACTGCATGGCCAACCTAATTAAGTGTGTAGAAACTGGTTGTTACAGCAGCTGAAACTTCCCTCATTAGGGATAGAATTCCGACAAATGGATCCCTGGGTTTGCGCGGGCCCAGTGCCTTCCAAAATAACGGGGACTCGGCAGTCACTTCTGAGAGAAGGCTGTCAAGAAGAAGCAGGAGGGATAGGCCTGGATCTCCACGTGTCACTCTCTCTACTGACAGCCAAAGCCACAGAAGGCTCAAATCACAACAACAGAGCCCTGCGCGAGGGTCCTCCCTGGCTGGGGGTCACCGCTTCCCAGCTCAGGGCCCCTTGGACAGCAAGAAGAAAGCTTCGGGCTGTGGATCCCAGAACCCAGCTGGTCCAGCCTCCCCTTGGGACCCGATGGCACGTATCAGTCCCACCCTCGTGCAGAGCACCAGCCTATAGCCCCTGGGGAGATGCAGATGTGGGTGCCTCTCACACCTCCTGGGGATGCAGCCAGGCTTCCGGTATAAGAGGAAGCAAAGGAAACCTTCGAAGACTTCGGATTTGTAGACAGAGACCATCAGGGAGCTCTTGCAGATACCCTTCATATTCCATTTTTCAGTGGTCAGCTGAACTGCTTGGTTCCATTCTTTCCCCAGTGCAGGCAAATGCTTCTTTTCTCTTCCTGGCTTTCAATTATTTTCCATTTTTAATGCCAGGGGAAAATACCAATGTAGGGTGCCGTTCAGACACTTCAAATAGGTTATGTTTGGTCTGTGCCTAGTTTTACCATAGCTCTTCCGACAGAAGACACTAGGTCCGACCTGTAAAAATTCAGCCAGTTGTATTTCCAGCACTTAGGCAAATTCTCAATGTGCAAACAATTGACAGACCGTTTCCATTTTCATGAGGCAGTTTGTTTTTGTCATCAGAGGCCAAAGTCCTGGAGCACGGGGGTTGAAGTATTTGCAAAGTTAGTCCAGCTCGGAAGTGTTTGAGAACTTCCTGCTGCATTTATTTCCCTTGAGTAGATATCATCTTTACATGGGTTTTGCATAATATGAAAGGAAAAAGGAATTTTTCATAAACTGAAAGGAAGCTCATTTTGACAGTATTATTAAAGAACATTGCAAGTCTATGCATGTGGATAATTAATGCAGTCTGTTTATGATCGTATTGGTAAACCCACTGTGGCTTTGAAGGGGCCTTCCACAGGTAGCTTATGCCCTTCATGGAATGTTCCAGTCTCCAGGGATCTGAGGCATGACTGTATGCTGGATATTTTAGGCATCATGACATATATCCTCATAATCCTTAATGAAATGCCTGATATAGGTGAGGCACCATGCATGGCACTAGAGGTATCAACTTGGATACCTCTAGTGACCTGAAGGAGCTTGTGGAAATGATATGGATCAGGGATCTGGGCCACTGGAGTGTGGGCAGACAGGCGTCACTGCATCAGATCAGGTAAGAGCCCCCAAGAAAATTTCATTTCAACCAAGGATTAGGAAAAGCTTTCACAAAATGGGTTGACCTTCCAACTGGGCTTCAAAGGAAGGGTAAGAATTCAACGGTATGAAATGGGGGCAAGACTGATGGCTCAGTATGAAGAAAGACAAAACGTATGAAGTTCTGAAATGTGCTCGGAGGAGAGGAGACAAGCTCTGAGTGACTGGATTTGCAGGAGACTGGCATGACAAGGAAGGGGAATCTCAGAGGCTGGGAGGTATTAGGGGCATCAGGGGCACTGAGTGGCCCTAAGACAGGGGGAACAGGAGGAAGACAAGGCAGGTTACAGAGCATGGTTGGGGCCAAGTGTGGCAGGTGCACTGAGGTGCTGAGACAGCGCCCACTGACTCTACTTCCATCAGGAGGATCATTGGCTGATATCAGCTGAGGATGACAATGTCAAGCTGCCCTCAGTGCTCCCAGGAGTCAGGGCACAGTTGTCCTCTCACTGGCCATCTGGACATGGGCCCAAAAGTCAGCATGAGAGTTTTGAGAGTTGTCTGCACAAATTATGATTCTTGTGCTTGATCCTGAGCCATGCTGTGGGGGCCAGAAAATGTGGAACCCCAGGAAATCCAACCTCAGCTCCAGCAGGGAGGGAATCTTCCCCACTTGCCTGTCATCCAGGGGAACAGCCCTACCCCACACTGAGCTGATGGCATTCCAGACACATCAGGCTCCACTGGGACTTCCTTGCTCATTTTAGAAAAGGATGACACACAGAAGTTGCTGACAAAGACAAGAATATGTCAAATGTGGCACGGAGAAAACTGAAGCTGTCTTTGACACTCTCTCCTCTGCCTAGTTTCTCCTTCTGGGGGTGAACTGCATACCTCATCCTTGAGTTCTGTGGTTCAGAAAGACATTGCAACAAGATGAGTCACCAGCAGCACTGGTTTTCACTGGGAAATTTGTCGTGTGCAGTCACATCACACACGCTTCACTCTGTCCAAGAGCTGCAGGTGAAAGTCCTCAGAACATGAGCCCATCAAGAGCAAGACTTTTCTTTGACCATCTATCTGGACATTAGAATCACAGAATATTAGATCTTACAGCTGTAGAGATCATCCAACTTAGTATCTCCCAGTAGAGAAAACTCTCAAGTGTTCCCCAAATTTTTGCTCAAGAGCTTCCAGCAGTGAGTAACTTATTGAATGAATCACCCATGATGGGGCCAACCTAATGCAAAGTCAAACCACAGTTCAAGCTTATGTGTTTCCAAAGCTACCTATCCAAGTAAATGATGGCAATTTTTATCTTTTAAGTTCATCCAGTTTAGGGTCCAGCTGATCCAGCCTAAGTTTGTGGTTAAAGAGGCCAAAGGGTACCAGAGAAATGAATAATCCTTCTGTGTGGCCTTTTGACGGGCACAGCCAAACCAAAGTCCTCTTTCCTTTTCCAGCCTAGCATCACTGCTCTGGTTCAGAACTTCATCATCTCAGGCCTGGAGGTATTCAACAGTCTCCCGATTTCCTTCCTTTACCTTTGTCTCTCCTATTCCTGGCCACTGCCCACAGCATCACTAGATTGTTTCCTTCCTTCTCCAGAAATTTACTCACCCCACTATCCCTACAATGGGGTACATACTCCTCAGTGTGGTATCTCCAACCCAATAAATAGCCCCAAGACCCAGTTTCATCTCCCCAGCCAGCCTCCCCTCCTTCCAACCCAGGCACTCATCCTGCATTGCACCCACATGGAATCACTTGTTCACTAACAATCTTATGGACATCTCTGTAATTCCACAAGCCTTGTTCTTCTCTCTCCTGGCTGTTATTTGAGACCAATCACAAATGTCACTTTTGTTTTAAAGCCTCCCTTGGCCCTTCAAGCCCCTCATCCCTGGACTTCCTTCCCTGTGTGGGCTGCACCACACTGAGCACAATGCTTTGAACGCATCTGTCCTAGCACCTGCTGGTGTTGGCGCCCATCTCTGCATCTTCTGTTGAATTCTGCTCCTTGAATATTAAGTCATATCTTGTTCATTCTTATGTCCTCAGTACCTGGCAGAGTCAGTTATTAGGATGCATTTATTGAATCCACGAGTAAATGAATAAATGCTTGAATATGAGTTCAATGTGTGTTCAATCAGGCAGAGGTCGGTGAGTGCTACTTATTACCAATGCCTATAGCAAGTAGTTCTTGGCCCCCCAACAGTCAGCAAAGGGAATTAGACACAGCCTTGTCTATGAAGGAATCTAGTTCAGAAGACAAGACATAAACATTTAAGAGAGTTAGCCTTGACCAAGGCTACTTTCTATCTTATATCTCTTTTGAAGTTAACCCAGTCTAGGAAAACTGCAAACATGCAAAACTCATCCTGGCCAATTCACCCAGTAGGTGTTAAAGCCATGTCTGATCCTTGTGTGGGGAGCTGTGAAGGCCTGGAGCTAGTAGGTCTTCTGGATGAGTCTTTACTTCGGAGCTCCTTAGCAATGACCATGGACTTTGTCTTTTTTTTTTTTTTTTAGCATCACAAAAATGAGGGAGGTTGTAGTACGGTTTCCACTTTGCAAAGAATAAATATGGCAAATAACTATAACCACTTTGCATGAATAGCTATAGCAAAAACCTGCTAAGTGAGTCAAATGAGGGAGCATCCCTTTCCCCAAGTCATTTGTGTGTTTCTTAATTCATCTGATATGCACTGACCTCCTGTTTGATGCCATGCACTATGATAGCTGCCAAGAGCATAGACAGACATGGGGTCTGGCTCCTTTTCTGGAGGGAGAGCTAGTGAAGTGTGACAAATGCAAGCCTTCTCTAAACACCACCTGCCCCTCCCTAAATACTGAAGCAGGTGCTGCATCTATCATTTATTTGTTCTTTCATGTGACCTCACATGGGGACATAACATTGGCCAGTAACATGCAGTCACATCCTCTCTTTTCTGCTGCACCCGAAGTCCCCCAAGGACAGACTGGATCTTGCAGGTCTTTGGACTTGTTGCTGTATTTGTACAATGTCAACCACTACAAGTTGTGAGCTCTGCCATTATGGCATAAAGAGCCTTGGATCCCAACTCATGAGGATGTCAGAGCAGCTCCACTCTTCTCTTACTGTGTGACATCGGCCAAGTCATGGCCACTTTCTGGACTCTAGTGTATTCATCTGTGAAATGGAGATAATTGTCTCATCCCAAAGAGGAGACGTGCAGAGAAACCAGAAAACCCAGGCTTCAAGAGTGATGAGTTTCCATTCTGCAACATCTTTACTTTCAAAAGTAGGGTTGCAAGAAGTGGGGTTTAGGGTTCTGGTTATCCATTGGGATGCATACATCTTTTCTTTCTACTCTCTCTGCCCCCCAACCTCCAAACCTCATCTTCTCCTCTTTGAGAGGGACTGTCTCTGTCCACTGCACTGGTATCCTAGGTGCTGGTAACCCTGGTGGGCCAGTGGTGAACTTCAAGCTGGAGACTGACAGATTGAGGAAATGATTGAATGTCTTTAAGTTTGGAAAATGCTAGGATTCAGCTGACATATCTGACCTTGCTTCAGTCTTGGATGAATCCAGGGACAATCCCCACCCATTTATACATCTATGCTCTGAAACTGGTCAGTCAGGTCAGACCCACTTTTTGACCAAAACCTCGGTTCAATGTCAGCAGTGGGGAAACCAACCAGGATAGTTTTTCGATGGAAGGTCAGTCATTTCACTCTTAGTCTACACATGCACCCAATATAGCAGGTAGGTGGAATTTGGAGAGTGGTGTTAAACCAAATGTAACTGAGCTGGGCAACTGTATCTAGGCCTACTGGTCAATTAATTGCCCAAAGAGCTCCTAAGTTTCAGAGAAATTGTGGGTGCTTCTGAGTTGGCATGGAACAGCTTTTGCTTTCTCTGGGATTTTCCTCAGTCATGTTTTTCTGGATGCTACCATCCAAAGTGAAAATAACATTTCTTCAGGAGCTCCTGCCAAGCTGGTGTATTCCTAAGATCCCCTGGGAGATCCTGCAGGTCCCGCTGGCTCTGGGCCTGCAGCTTTCTGCTTGAAACTTCTCTCTTGAGTAGGAGACTGGTAGCACAGAGTCTTGACCGTGGGCTTTGTTTTCAGTTTGTTCCCCTGAGCCGCAGCCACCTGCCCCAAGTTTTAACTTCTCCACGTTTTGGTAGGGTCCTATGGTTGCAGTACCCAGAGCTGGGAGATCAGAGAAATAGTGCACAATGGGGGAGCCACTGGTCACAGATGTCCCTGCCCTGTTGACCATCATGGACCAGACTCCATGCCCCCTCCTTGTCTCTAAGGGAAACAAAGACACTCCCAGGAACTTCTCTACCAAGTGTGACAGGTGAGGGGACAGAGAGGAACACTAAGATCCTGATTCCTCTGGCTTCTGTGCTATGCTCCTTCACCCTACTCATGACCTAGATCCATGTGGAGATAGGTTCATGGTCATATATTATTCTCTCCGCCTGTAGTGCTGCTCCTACCCTATCCTCCCCCACCTTCCACACCTGATAAACACATCTGCTCTAGGGCAGACCAGCATCTGAGATCTTCGTGGAACATCCCAGCACTGGGGTAGGGAGACCCCTCACCTTTCTCCTCATCCTGAGAAACACCTGGCACATTGCTGGTTGTGACTCATTTATGGTAATGCTCTTCTACTGGAAGAAAGGACAAAAGGAGCCCCTCTGCTGTGCCAGATGCAGAACATGACCCAGAGCTTGGCTAGTCTCACCTGATGATGAGAATCCACCCATGCTGCTCACGGGCTTGGCTGCACACACACTCTGCCACACTTGCTGGCCTTGGGTGGGGGAATCCTCTCCAAGTCCTCTTTCTCTGCCTGCAGAATGAGGAGGTGGGGGAGCATCACAGATGATTGAAAAGGTCTCTCCCAGGCACTTTCTGTGAGTCCCCTAAGGGGAGTTTCTCCATGAACCTACTCTGGACTTCTCCCCCAGAAACACCTCTTCCCAGGTGGTTGAGTGGGCATGCTGCCTGTCAGAAACACATCTCCAGAGGACACGCTGGCAATATCTGATGTGTGTCCCATGCCCATGCGCTGAATTCCTCCCACCCAGGGATCCAGGCATCCCTGTGCCACTGATCGGAGGAAATGTCATGCAGAAAAAAACAACACAATAAACCATCAGGGTTTTTGTGCTGGTTCAACATTATGTTTTTGAGATTCGCCCACCTTGTGGCATGCAGCTCTGCTCATTCATCTTCGCTGCTGTGTGTTACCCGGTCATGTGAATATTCCAGCTTTATCCATTCTCCCGTCAAGGGGCACTTAAGCGCCTTCCATTTTTTCCCCCTCATTTCAAGCAAGGTTTCAGTAGGGGAATGTCCTTGTCCTTGCCCACGTATGGATGTTTTCCAAAGTCACTGCAACTTTGGCTTCCTTTAGCTACGCTCCACATATAGAAAAAAAATAAAGATTTTTGCCAAAGTGATGGATGGATTTTTATTCTTTCTGTTTTTGTTTTATTATCTATTTTGAGACTGTATGACTGGATACATACCAATTTAGAATTGTTATGTCTTCTCAGGGAACTTTTCCTTTTACCGTTATGCACTGACCTTCTTTATCCTTCATGCCTTTGTGTGTGTGTGCGTGCCTTAAAGTTACTTTTCTTTTGCCCTAAAGTTGCTTTTGTTTAAAATTAATACAGCTATTCCAGCTCTCTGTTTATGACTATTTTCCTGGTGTATACACACACACACACACACACACACACACACACACATATATATATACTCACACACACATATATGTATATGTGTATATATATATATATATATTTTCTGATCTTATTACTTTCATACTTGTGTTTTAGTGGGGTTTTTTTTTTTTTGGTAACCTTATGTTTTATTTCCCACTACAGATTCCTTAATAGGTAAAAAAACAAAAACAAAAACAAAAAAACCTTTCAGAAATCTTATTAAATCATTTTACTGAGTCACAATACTCAGCTGATATGGAGGAAAAACCTTATATATTCTTTTTCCATTTAGCTTATGTAAGCAGTTTAGCTCTGCACTGCTTTTCTAGAGTGATTTTTCTGTACCCAGGATAAACAACTTCATAAAAAAATTTTGTCCATCCTTTAAAAATGATGGTGATTCTAAAAAAAGCACCTGAAAGAGATAGAGAAGAATATGGGAACGATTAAGTGTTAATTACTATGAACACCAAAAACTCCACAATTACAGAACATTTATATAGAAAAATTATGAAACTATAAATAAATGCCTATAACAAGAGCATCTTTTCTACTTTGCTAACTAATTTGGGGGCAATTAAAAAACCAAAATCACGCATTTCTGCACATTTCAGATTTATGTTTATTAAAGACAAAATATCACTTTTGATTATGTGAGCATCTATTACAATGAAAACATTTTGAATTATGGAAGCAGAATCTGAATAAATTCAAATGGCTCAATATTTTTGAATAACTTACCTTTTTCTCAACCATTTTTAGAGAAATGTAATGTTTGTTTTTTAAAAATTTAGGTCAGGGGCACTGGGTGGCTCAGTCAGTTAAACATCCAACTCTTGGTTTTGGGCCAGGTCATGATCTCATTGTTTGTGGGTTTGAGTCCATTCTGTGCCAACAATGTGGAGCCTGCTTGGGATTCTCTTTCTCTCTCCAACTCCCCTGCTCACACAGTCTCTTTGTGGCTCAAAATAAATAGATGAATGAATGAATGAATAAATAAATAAAAATAATTTTTTTAAAAAGATCTTCTTTAAAAAACATTTTAAAAATTCAGGTCAGTGTCTTGACTCATCTCCTTTTTTTGGTTTAAGACAAAAAAAATCCTGAAGAAAGATAAGTATTACATTCTCACCAGCTACAAAATAAGTTCAAACTTAACCAATGAACAACAGTTTTAAAAACACACAAATCTAAGATTTTGCAGGAAAAGAAAATAGAAATTCACAGGAAAAGTTAAAACTACACCATGGAAAACATGGATTTTCTATGGAGAAAATGAATATTTTAAACTAAATATTCTGGCTTAAAATATTTAACTTCTAGGAATTTGAGGTTTAAGATGTAAAAGTAATAGACATATTTACTCTCCTAGAGACTTTTTTATAAAGCAAAAAAAAAAAAAAAAGAAAGAAAGAAATGAACTGAATAACATCACAGCATATGTGTGAACTGGTAGGCATTGTCCCATATGTATATTTTCAAGTGTTACCTGTGTTCATTTTGTCTGTTGTATTTTAAAACATATCACTCTAAGAGCTCTTTATACAAATGGGGAAATTTGAGGCAAGCATCCCACACTCACATGAAAGCACTTAATGTTTGCTTAGCTATTCCCTACACCTAGGACAATGCTTAAATAAGCCCCCCCCAAAATAGTAATTATTGTTGTGAAAAGTATATGACCTATATAAGCAGATCAGTTATCAGTCTTCTAAAAATGGCAATGATTCCTCAGTTATTAGTACAAAATAATCATGACTATTTTTCCTGTAGCAAATATTCAGCCAGCAACACTGCTCCATTATGGATGATATGAGGCACTGAACTACGGTAAAAGCACCTGCAATCCATTCAGAATTGCCATAGTGCTGCTCATGAGTAAATAAGCTATAATTAGTCTCTAGTTCTGCAGCCTCCAGTTCTTGCCTGCAGTGTTGTGCTTCTGTCTGAGCTCATTTTGTTGGAGCCTGAAGAATTCCCATTAGCATTTCTTGGATTGTTTCAGCTTTTGCTGTGTATGGAAATATCCTCTTTCTCATTTACGTTTGAAAGACTTTTCACTGGGTATAAAATTCTAGATGGCTGGTTTTTATGGTATCCTTTTTAACACGTTAAAGATGTTATTTTCATTGACTTCTGACTTCCTGTTTACTACTAGGGAATACATCATTATTGTCATTGTTCCTTTTCCTTTTTGAAAGTAATGTTTTGTTTTTTTTCTTTAGCTGCTTTTAATATTTTCTCTTTGTCTTCATTTTTTCAATAGTTATACCATAATGTGCTTACATGAGTTTTTCTTTATGTTTATTCTCTTTGGGGTTTGGCAACCTTCTTGGGACCTATAGATTAATGTCTCCCATCAGTTTGGGGCTAGTCTCAGACATCTCCTTTTCAGAAGTTACTTCTACCCCATTCCTCTCCATCTTCTGGGATTCTAACTACATGTATGTTAGAGCATGTTTTTCACACTCTGTTCTTCATCATTAATTGTTTTATTAAGTATTATTTATAATATTTCCTAATGGAAATTTACTAAATATTTGGAAATGAACCAACACATTTTTAAATAACCTTTGAACTGTTATTCATGGCAAGGGAAAGAAGTAAATATTTTGAATGTGATGAAGATTAAAACAATCAAAATTGTGGGATTTAACAAAAGCATGTTTATAGGACATCCATAGCATTAAATATATATAACAGAAAAATTTAAATGTCTCAAATTAACAATATAAGGTTCTAAAACAGTAACAACAACAAAATAAACCCCAAGTAAATCAGAGGAAGGAAACAACAAAGAGAACTGAATAAAATAGAAAACAAGCTAGCAATAGCAAAAATCCAAGAAACCCAAGATAGTTTTAAAAAAAAAATCTAAGGTTGATAAACCTGGAGTTAGATTTATCAGGAAGAAAAGAGAGAAGACCATACTTCCAGCATCAGAAAGTATAGAGTGGACATCACTACAGATCCAACAGAGGCTATCAGCAACTAAGGGAGTTTCTAAGCAACTTATGCTGCTGTATTGACAACATAGATGAAATGGATACAGTCTTTGAAAGATATAAATTACCAAAATAGATTCAAGATGAACTAGAAAATCTGAGTCAATATCTATTAAATATGTTAAATTCATAATTCAAAATCTTTTCCCACAAAGGAACTTCTAATTGCAGATGTCTTCACTCATGATTTTTTTAACAGTTCAGAAAAAAATAATGCCAACCCCACACAAACTTTTCAGAAAACAGAGTGGGGGGAACACTTCCCAGCTGAATTGATAAAGGCCTGATAGCAAAGCAGAAACAAAGACATTATTAGAATATTACAAATCAGTATGTCACATGCATCCCTCAGACACTAAAGTCTTGGACAAATATTAGCAGGTTGAATCCAGAAATGTATATTTTAAAAAGGATGCATGGGCATGATGGTTAAGTTGAGTTTATCAAAGGGAGCAAGGTTAGGTGAATGTCTGGAAGTCAATGTAATTCACCATATTAAGAAACAGTATGATTATCACATTAGGTGCTCAAAAAAAATCTTTTGTGAAAATATAACATCTATTTGTGTTTTGAAAATCTCTCAGAAAACTAGGAATAGAATGGATTTCCTTAACCTGATAAGCTCTTTTTAAAAATCTAGTTAACATCACATTTAATGGGGAAGGACTGAATTCTTTCCAAGATTGGGAACAAGGCAAGACTGTCTGTTCTCATACTGTTCATTCAACATAACACTAGTCGCCCTAGCTCATGTAATAGGCAAGAGGGAAAAAACAACTTAAATTAGGCTGGAAATGAAGAAGTAAAATTGCCTTTATTAGTCAATGACATGATTACATTTACACAAAACTCTACACATCTTATCTATAAAAAAAGTACTATAACTCATAAGTGAGTTTAGAGTAGTCACAAAATACAAGTCAATACTTAAAATGTTAATTATATGTATATATATTTAAGTTTTAAATTTAGTTATTTATTTTGAGAGAGAGAAAGAGGCAGAGAGAGAGTATCCCAAGCAGGTGCTGCACTGGCAGCACAGAGCCGAATGTGGGCTCGAACTCACAAACTGTGAGATCATGACCTGAGCCTAAACCAAGAGTCAGATGCTTAACCGAGCCACCCAAGTGCCCCAATCAATTATATATTTTTTATACTAGCAACAAAGTAGTATTTTATATATTAGCAACAAACAGCTGGAAATTTTAAAAATTAAATACCATTTACATGGTATGAGTCTCAAAAAATGTAAAATACTTTGAGATAAATTTATGAAAATATGTGCGTGACCTGTACACTAAAAACCTGTAAAATATCAATGAAGAAAATAAGGCAAATGGTCTAAACACATAAATAAATGGAGAAAAGATCATGTTTGTGGATCAGATGACTCAACATTGTTAAGCTGTTAATTCTCCAAAAGTCAATCTTTAGATGCTCAAAATCTGAGCAACATCTCTGTAGATATAAGCAATATAAATTATAACTATTAAAGCAATTGAATTTATAACTAAAACCCTCTCTGCAGAGGGAACTCTAGGTCCAGATGTCTTTATTGATGTTTTAAACACTGAAGGCATTCTAATTTATTGGAGAAATGAAAGACTTAGAATAGTCAAAGTATATTTAGAAAAGCGAACGAAGTCAGAAAACTACCTCATTTCCATGCTCACTATAAATCTTCAATAATCAAATAATCAAGATACTGTGATATTGACATAAGTGAAAATAGAATAGAGATTCCAGAAACACATCTACATAGAGGTGATCAATTGAAGTCTGACAAAGTTTGCAGCATTGTTCAATGAGGGAAGGGTAATCTTTTCAATATATTGTGTGGAAAAATTTAGATATACATATGAAGAAAAAAGAACTTTGACTTCATCTCATGCCATGCACAAAGATTAAACTTGAAATAGGTCACTGACCTAGATTTAATAACAAACACAATATACCTTCTAAAAAAAAAAAGGATAAGGTATTCACCACCTTGGAGTAGGCAAACGTTTCTTAAACATAACACACAAGAAAGAAAATACAAACTATTTTTAAAAGTGGATGAAAGAGACTTCATGAAAATTAAACCCTTTCTTCCTTCCTAAAGATATTTTTAAACATTTTTTTACATGTATTTATTTTTGAGAGAGAGAGACAGAGTGTGAACAGGGGAGAGGCAGAGAGAGAAAGAGACACAGAATTCAAAGCAGGCTCCAGGCTCTGAGCTGGTGTTCAGCACAGAGTGTGACGCGGGGCTTGAACCCACAAACTGTGAGATCATGACCTGAGCCAAAGTCAGAGGCTTAACCGCCTGAGCCCTCCAGGCGCCCCAGACATCTTTAATAAAGGGAAGAAAGCAAACCACATATTGAGAAAAAAAAATTTATGATTATATTTCTGACAAAACACTTACAACTTAAAAATAAAACACAATCCGCAGTTTTTCATATGGGCATAAGATTAAAGAGACATTTCAGAAGAAAAGATAGATGAATGGCTCACAAGCCCTGAAACACGGTCTATAATATTGTTAGGGAAATGCAAACTAAATCGCACTGAAACACCGCGTCCACTTGATCTAATGGAAAAAGGAAAGACTGTCAGATCAAGGGTTGCCAAGGAAACGGAAGAGGCAGAGCTCTCGTATGTTGCTCTGGAGAACGGAAGACGGTACATCCGCTTTGGAGCACAATTTAGCAGGTTCCTAAAAAAGTCAAAAATACATTTCTCGTAGGATCCAGCCATTCTACTCCTAGGTAATGAGCGAAAAGAAATAAAAGCAGAAGTCCAGCACAGGGTCTTACGCAGTGTTCTTGGCAGTTTTATTCTTGACTCAAACCAGAAGCATTGCAAATACCCGTCAACAGGTAGGTGGAGAAGCGCATTGTGACATATTTATTCGATGGAATATGACTAAGGAGTAAGAAAGGCATTAACTACCTATACACAACATGGATGAAGCTTAAAACCATGAGGTCAATGAAAAGAATCCAACGAGCATGATGATATGGTTCTCTTTATCTGAGACTCTAGAAAGAACAGGTCAAATCTGTGGAGATGGGAAGCACCTCAGCGGCTGGTGGGGCCACAGGCTGAATGAAATTAATTAGGGAAAGTGACAGGGAACGGCTCCGAGGGTGGAAAGGTCCTATATATTGAAGGCAGTGGTGCCTCCGTGGGCATACACTTTTGTCAAAAACCATCAAACTTTTTACTTAAAGTGGATGCCTTTGTTTTACATAAACTATACCCTCAGTAAAATTGATTCTTAAAATATGCAATTTGAGGGTTGCCTGGGTGGCTCAGGTCATGATGTCAATGTTGGTGAGTTCAAGCTCCACATTGGGCTCTGGGCTGACAGCTCGGAGCCCCCTTCAGATCCTCGGTCCCCCACCCCCTGGCCCCGAACCTCCTCCACTCATGCTCTCTCTCTCTCTCTCTCTCTCAAAAATAAACATTAAAAAATAGTTAAAAATTGTTAAAATGTGCAATACAAATATCACGCTAATCAAAACATTCAATTTTACCGATGAAAAACTGAGGCACAGAGAGGTTGCTTAAGTGCCCAAGGTCACAGAGCTAAGAAGTGCTGAATCTGGGGACTGAAAATGTCATTTGTCCCTCCCTGAAGCCTACAGTTTTAGTCTGTATGCTATTACTGCCCACTTACATAATTGTCATATAAAAAAACAATATAATAATAATCCTTCCTTACATCTGTGGAGTAGGTTTTAATTTTTCCATTTCCTCTCCCACTGGATACTCACTGGATTCTTACAATAGCTGAGGGAGATGTATATACTGACCCATTTCACAGATGAGAAAACTGCAAAGGCTCTAGTACTTTCCAAGGTCTCAGGCAGAACTGGACGCAGAGCCAGTGCTCAGGGTTTCAGGTGCAGAGGTCTGCTGCTCGTCCGCCCAGCCCTCACCTCTGCCTGGGGACAGGATGTCACTGACCGTTAGCCAGCCCCATGCAGCTGGCGTGCTGGTTCTCCTTCCTCATTGCTGTCACCCCCACCTGGGAAATGGGTGAACCTGCCTTGTGCCCTCATCCCCTTCTGAACCTATGGTCCCCACTGTGCCTGGCACATGACACCAAAGTCACCCAGGCACGGACCAATGGGTTGACACATTCTCCCAACACCGGCTTAGCGGTGACTTGATCTTAGTAGGCAAATGATGCTAAGTCATAAAAGAGGTGTCGTTTTTAACTTTTAAAGTATTTCAAAAACACCCTGATTACATAAATAATCCATCTTGATTAGAGAAGAAAACTGAACCACACAAACCAAAAAGAAAACAAGGTTCCCCCAAATGCATCCAGAGAAATCTATCGCTAAACTGCCACAAATTATGGTCAAAACCAATCTTGCACAATTTGCATCAATAACAAGATATCTCACTGCACCATGCTTTTCCCTGGGAGGAATTTTAATGGGACAGAGACAGAGAAGGGGAGCTGGGGTAAGAGAGACAGGGAGCAGGAGGGAAAGAGTGTAAGGAACCAGAGAAACCTCAGCTCCTGCCTCCTTCAACCACTCCTACCAGTGGAGCTCTGCACCTGCCCCAAATCTGAAATAAAATAGGCTCAGGTCATGATCTCACTGTTTGTGAGTTCAAGCCCCGCATCTAGCTCTCTGCTGTCTGCACAGAACCCACTTCGGATCCTCTGTTCTCCCCACCCTCGGCCCCTCCCGTGCACAGTCTCTTTCTGAAATAAACATTTCAAAAATCTTAAAAAATAAAATAAACAATAAATAAAAGAAAAGGGGGGGTAAGATGTCTGTGCAGACTGCTGTCCCTTCTACCCTGGAGGCTCTGGAGGGGAGGACAGCCTTACCTGACTCTGGGACCCCAGGGGCTGCAGTCACGTATCCAGACCTGGGATCTGAGCCAACGGGTCCCCATCGCCCCAAGTAACCTGTGGCGCATTTCAGCTTAGAGCCTCCTCGCTGGGCCTCCTGCCCTCTGGGGATTCTCAACCATGTGGATGAAGAAGCGAAGGGAGCAGTAAGGGGTGTTCGGCGTCCCCAGAAGGTCTGGGGAGAGCAGGTCTTCTGGCCTGTCCCCTTTGCCGGAACTGGTCCTTTGGGGACAGAGTCGCCGTTGCATTTGTTTGTTTCTTTTGTTTCCCCTGTTACTTGAAAACAAACAGGTGGAGGAGTTGGGGACGCCTGGGTGGCTCAGTCGGTTAAGCTTCCGACTTCGGCTCTGGTCATGATCTCACAGTTCGTGGGTTCGAGCTCCGCATCAGGCTCTGGGCTGACAGCTAGCTCAGAGCCTGGAGCCTGCTTCAGATTCTGTGTCTCCCTCTCTCTCTGACCCTCTCCTGCTCATGCTGTCTCTCTCTCTCTCTCTCAAAAATAAATAAGACATTAAAAAAATAAAAAATAAATAAAGCAAACAAGCGGATGGCAAATCCAAGTTCAGGAGGAGGAGCAGGAGAGCCACATGAAGGGTGGATTTCAGCTGAGGCTGGTCACACGTGGATTTTAATGATCCAGCGTGCTTCCGCTTCAGACTCCACAGTCATAAAGCCTCAAGAAGGCTCGTAGAGCCTCCCTTCCAGGGCAGTCCGCCGGGTCCGCCGAAGCGCTCGCCCCTCTGCAGCAGAAGGAATGTCATCCAACAAACGTTCCTGGGGGACGGCCTCCAAACCACAGAAGAAAACAGGTGTGGTTCTGGCTCCCGGGCTGCACGGAGCCCCAGGAAAGAAGCACACGAGCCTGAGTGACCCACACCAGAACGTTGAGGGTGAGGGCGGAGTGCCCCGAGAGCAAGCCAGTGACCCCCACAAGCTCTTCTGTCAGGTCAGGAGCAGACCCCAAGTCCCCGCATCTCTGACAGTGTGTGCGTCTCGGCTTGTGTGCCCGGCCTTGCCCCCGCCATCCTCCCACGAGCTCCTGCAAGCAACCTCCCATCCGGTTTGGCCCCTTCTCCCGCATGGATCCCAATCAGAGAGGTAAGGCAGCGTTGCTTTAATGATTGTCTTAGTTACACTGGGCTCCAGGTGTGGTGTCTGGGCCAACAGACTCAGTACTGCCTGGAAGCACGTGAGAAATGCAGAGTCTTGGGGCACCTGGGCGGTTCTGTCGGTTGAATGTGTGACTTCATTTCAGGTCATGATCTCACAGCTCATGGGTTCAAGCCCCACATCAGGCTCTGTACTGACAGCTTGGAGCCTGGAGCTGCTTCGGATTGTGTTTCTCTCTATGTCTGTCTCTTCCCCTCTCACGCTCTCTCTCAAAAATAAATAAACATTTTTTAAAAAAAGGAGTCTCAAGCCCCACCCCTGAACCACTGAGTGAGGCCTGCATTCTAATTAAATCCTCAGATGACGTATGTTCCCATTAACGTTTGAGAGCCCTGGGTTAGGACCAATCAATGTACTCCTTGTTCCCTCTCCTGGGAGCCAAGTGTAAGAACTGCTCCTCAGTTTAGGACAGTGGTTCTCAACAAAGGGTGATTTTGCTTCCCAGGGGAAATTTCTGGTCATCACAAGTTGGGAAGGGGTATGGAGGACAGGAATGCTGCTTACAATGCACACATGACCCAAATGTCAATTGCACCACAGTTGAGAAACCTAGTTTAACACTGAGAGATTAACAGTCCAACTAGAGGAGGTGTCTGAGCTCTGACATCATGCCCCAAGGTCAGGGGTCTTGGTAATCTGCTGTCTGTGGATAGATAGAGGGGACAGTGATTTGGTATCCAGAAAGAGTTCTGTGGTCCGAAAGGTTGGATTAGAACCAAGCTCGGCCACTCACTTGCTGGATAACAATGAATCCTGAGCCTTGCCTCCCTTTCTACATAATGGGAACAATACCCAACTCACAGGACAGAGCAGCACAGTGGAGAAAGACCCAGTCTCTCCAACCAGAGACACAAGGCTGTGGCCTCTGCTTGGACCCTTGCTGAACTGAGTGCTCCCACCTGTGAAATGGGACCACATCCCCTGCTCTGAAGGGAGGCTTGGGGGTGATTACGATGCATCAGTGCAGGTTTCTCAGTTGTAACAAATGCACCTCTCTACCACTCCCTGTGGGATGTAGATAGCAGGGGACTCTGGGTGGGGGCAGGGAGGGTATGGGGACTCTCTAAACCTTTCCCTCAATTTTGCTAAAACCTAAAACTGTTCTGAAAAATCATGTCTATTAAAAAAAGAAATAGTTTATAAAACATATAGTAAAGTGCACAGGGGCAGAGATTTAGCACTCAATAAATGTTAGCTATTATTGCTATTAAAATTATTGACAGGATTAAGCGAGGTCCTGTATGCCCAGAAGAGTGCTTGGAATATATCAGGAGCACAACAAACACATGCTCATTAAATGAGGGAAGGGGTGCAGAGGCCACAAGAAGTTTGGGAAATAAGGCATCCTGATTCCATCAGGGTTTGCTAGGACATCATCCTGGGATCTCTGTGGCTCCCTGGCTAAAAGAGCCCGGAAGTTCCCAGGCACTTAAAATGGCAAGTGGCGGGCTTGTATACATAGGTACACACACATGTGTGACCCTAAATATTTGAAATGCTCCCTAGAGCCCTGACATCAGCCTGGATGGGCTGGGGCTCTGTCACGTGCATTCAGACAGCCCCGGTTGGTGGTGGGGATGAGTTCAGAGAAGGAAGAACTCACATGGAGAGGCACAGGGGTGGGAAAACCCCAGGGGGACTGCTGGGTCAACAGCTCGAGGGTCAAGACTAGGAGCACATACCCTGGGTATTAGCTCAGGGGCCTCTAGGGCTGAAGGGTCTGCCATCTTTCCCTCTTGACATTTCAGACATCGTATTTCATCTTGCATGGTAATCATGATGAATTGAAAAGGGGCTCCAGTCTCATGTTGGACTTGGGGCAAGCCTTTCCAGCTGCCCATTTGACCCCCCCACGATTCTGGGAGGCCTGAGGCCAGCGGGGAAAAGGGTTCCCTGAAGCCAGGCTGCTGGCCCTGCGCTGTGCCCACCATGATGTCACCGGCCCTCCTTCTCCCAACCGTCATCCGAGTTCATGCAGCTGCTTCATTGTGTATTTTGGTGAGAATCTATTACAAGGAAGCAGCTGTCTTTCTGCAACCATAATGGACTCTCCTAATTTTCTGTCTTTTTGGAAAGGTGTTACATCCCCAAGTTAACATCGGCTAGATGTGTATGCCACTGGGCACCTCATCTAGAACGTGGCTGGGCAGCGCGACGGCCCTTTACCCAGCCTGAGCCCTGCACGATTTGTGGGATGGGGTTCCAAGCAGAAATAATGCTGTGTCAGAAAAGTCTGGGGAACACCCATCATTCCCAAGTCACCTTTTTGGAGAAAAAACAAAATTGCCTGTCTGTGCCAAGGACATTCACAGCATGCTTTGGTAATCAGATGCAGCGAAGGATTGAATCGTGTCCACCAAGAAGGAGGCTGAAGTCCTGACCCCTGTGGCCTGTGGCTGTGACCTTGCCAATCCCATCTTGCCAGATGTAACCAAGTTACACTGAAGTCCTAGTGGAGTAGGGTGCGACCAAACCCGATATGACCGGTGTCCCTGCAAGAAGGGAAGAGCCACCAGGAGGCACTGAGCACCCAGAGAAGAGGAACGCCCTGGGAACACACACAGATTCGCACAGGGAAGAGCGGGCGCAGAAGCAGATTCCAGAAGTGAAGTAAACCCTGGGAAGAGTCACTCAAAACAAGGGCCAGGAGCACGCTGAGCAAACCAGGCCCATGCGCTTCTCCAGTTTCAGTTTTTGGAGCACGCTGTAGACTTCTGACTTTTCTCCATTGTAACTTGACCTCATTTGTACCTCCTACGTGTACGTCACCCCCCCCTCCTGGGACACATCGTTCTCCTTGGGACTGAGACTGGGAGAACATAGCCTCTGTTAGCTGAGTAGCCAACACAGTATTACACAGTCTAACTCTGCCAGCACCAATCGCCATTCCTTCAAAACAAGTTATGTAACCTTGTGGCTTTTTTGCCTTTCTAATCCTGCATTCTCCACTTGCAGTTTAGAGCATGGTTTCAATTTCCGTCCACTCTGTGGCTCCTGAATTGTAGTCTCTAAGACCCCATATAATCCCTCCTGGTCGTTTGACAGCCTCTTTCTTTTTCTTGGTCAACAGTGGCCATGTGGAGACAGAGGGAGAGGTTGGGGTGATGCGGCCACAAGCCAAGGGATGCTTGGGACTACCAGAAGCTGAAAGAGGGAGGGATGGATCTTCCTCTAGAAGCTTCTAAGGAGCATGGCCAAGCCCACACTTTGGTTTTAGATACCTAGCCTTTAGAACTCTGAGAGAATAAATTTGTTGTTTAAGCCATTTATCCGCTCTGGCAGTTTGGTATGACACCATGAGTGGACTAAGGCAGACTCTAAGACAAAGTGTTTTTGAGAGGATTGGGTTCTACCAAGGAACTGCCCTGGGCTAATAAGAAAATGGCCTGTCTCCCCGCCATCTGGAGGGTGGTCCAGGTGAAGACAGTTGGACCAGGGATGACCCGTGGTGCCTAAACAGTAGAGTTGACTGAACCATTCTCTTTCTGTGTTGGGATAACATCTATGGCCACTCATGTCCCCCCTCACCCTGGCAAGATAAAGTCCAGGTCCTGGAGGCTCTTGGGCCAGACCGTCTGAGCTCCATCCTTACCTGTGTTCTCTGTTCCAACCGAGCTGAGCCTTCTAACCCCCCTTGCAGACCATGACATTTCCTTCTGATCTTTGCCTGGACTGCCTTTTCTTCTACTTCTCATGTCTTTTGTGAACTTGTCATTTCAAAGCAGAACAAATGATTCTCAGTGATGGCTAACATTACAACAAGGGAGAAAACCACTGTTATGTGCTTTTAAGGGAAACACACAATGCTCCTGGTGAAACAGTCTTGCCAAAAAAAAAAAAACAAAAAAGCCAAAAACAAAAACAAAAACCCAAAACAGAATCAAACCAAAATCTGACGAATGCTCTAATTCTAACTACCAATTTAACAGGAAAAAAAAACAAGTTTCTGAATCCACAGGGATTCGATTAGCCAAACCCAGATAATGGGAAACTCTCTAGGACAGATCACATGGATGAGCTCTTCAACAATGTAATTTTAAGGGGGAAAGCCAGATGGAGGAGGCACCTACCAATTTTAATGCACAGAACTTATTTGGAGTTCAAGTCAAATTGTAAAAAAAAATTGTTTTAATTATGACAAGCCTAGAAAAGTAAACATTGACTGGATATTTGATAATAATGGAACTATTATAAATTCTTGTTCATGAAGTTGTCCCAAGATCTGAAACACCCTTGTGGACCCCTGAAATCCAACTCAGATCCAACTCTGACATGCAGCCTTCCCATCTTGGATGAGCTCAGGATCCTAAGCAAATTGTGAGGCTCAAGTGTGTGCATTGAGTAGGACATAATAGTTATCTAGGGGTGGAAAGGAGTTCCTAACTTTGGGAGATATGTGCTAACATATTTACAGATGAAATGATATCCTGTCTCTAATCAGGAGAAGTGGCCGAGGGACAAGCAACAGGATCTTCTCGAATGGGTTTCCTGTCTATCTCACAAAGCTGCCCCCATGGGTCCCCATCATTCTGCGTGGCGGGGAGCTGGGGGGGCCATTTGATTCCCCATTGCTGCCACCCCTGAGGGCCAGCAGTGTGGCAGACTTCACTTTCTGCCATCTGCCTCTGGCCATATTTTACTTTCAATTTCTGGCCACTTCTGTCCTCTCTACTGGATTTTGGAGACACAGACCCAATTCAAATAACCAAACTCTACTTGGCTGCATTAATAAGTTATGAAGGGGAGCCTTCAGACTGAGGACTAAAAATGGAAAATAGAAAGGATGAGACCAATGCTACAGATATGATCTGAACCTGCTTTAAAAACCATTCGGTATGTTAGGCATGTAGTCACACCCATCTTGTTTCCATCTGGGGCTATGCTAATGGCTGGAGTACTTGACCAGCTTTTCTTCCAGCTCCTCTGCCTCCAACCGCTCCTCCTCCTCTTTGGTCTCCTTGCTGTGGAAACAAACTACTGCATTGTTTGATGATTTCTTCTTTCTGCTGTGTGTGTGTGTGTGTGTGTGTGTGTGTGTGTGTGTGTGTGTGTGAACTGTTTTGGCCTCAGTGCACGTCTGGGTCTAGGTGATGGTACTTTCCTCTTGGTCTTCAAGTAGACATGAGATTAACTATGTCCTTTAGATTGGATTTCACAGAAGCAAGGGCTTGGAGTTTTGTGCAGTGTTGGCAGAGGTGAAGCTAAGCTGTGATGTCTGTGGAGGACAGAAGAATCCCAGATGCCCCATGCCTACCCTTGCATGGTGTATCATGACTACTGTCAAAGAAGACACTTGGTTGTAGTCCTGTGGTCCTCACAGGCAGGACATAGACTGGAAAAGATCTAGATGGGTTAAAACAGCTTCCCAGGAATGACCAAGAATTCCCTCTCCTTTAGCCGTCATGTTAATCTTAGGTGCTCCAGGGACAGCCTTCCTGCTTACCAAAAATGGTTATAATAATACTCAGGAGAAGTAAGATACTCTGCATCAGGATAGGGCTCTTGTTCCTTATTAGTGATTGTTGGAATGTGTGGTGCAAAAGATGCAGGAAACAGAATCCAGAATCTGGGGTTGGAAAGTATCAAAGACCTCATTTTATCCCTTACAAGCCTCTTATTCTTGCCTCAATTTCCTCACCTACAAATGAAATTACTGTCTCTGGTGTATCATGTGTTGAGAGGATACAGCAATGTAAATCATGGTGTCTTATAAACTCTAAAGTCTTGTCATCACTGCCAGATCAGTTCCGTGAGCATCACTATGCCAGCTGCAACCTTGTCCTTCCTTCAGTGTGTTCATTCACTCTGTCTTCAGCATTGTGACCATCAGCAAGATCATTGTCAGCATAACTGTCACTACTGTGACACTCATCCACCATCATTACCTTCTCCACGTTCAGTATAATGTCTCAGTCATCTCTATCACCATTAACCTTATCAGCATTGCCTTCCTCATCACGCTTGCCATCTTCACCATCATCATCATTGGTGTCTTCATCCCCCTTCCTCCTTCTTTACCATCAACCACCCCAACCAAGGGTGGGTTGGCCTGCAGGTTGGCCACCTCCTCTCTACTGAAGGTTTTCCATAAATTAAACAGTCACATGATGAAGCTTGAAGAATCAGATTTGTGTCCATTTGTGGTATGGAGTATTGGTTTCTGTAAAAATATTCCATTCCTGATAATGCAGAGTGAAAAAAACAATCTTGAAAGGCCATATCCTGTATGATTCTATTCATACTGCTTTCCCAAAATAGCAAAATTACAAATGTGGACAGCAGATTAGTAGTTGCTGGGAGTTATGGAGGGGCATAGGAAGGATTCTAAAGGTGTGACTGCAGGGAGCCTTGTGATCATGAAGGATTCTGTGTCTTGATTGTGATGGTGGCCACACAAATCCACATGTGAGATACAATTGCATAGAACTGCAAACACACACATGCATGCACAACAATGAGCACTTGTAAAATGGGTGGAACCCAGATATGCTCTGTGGGCTATTCCAGTGTCATTTTCCTGTTTGTGCTATTGTATTATTGTGTATAAAACATCAGTATTGGGGAAAATGGAAGGGAACAAGGGCCCTTGTTTCACTTCTGTTTGCAACTTCCCATGAATTTATAATTATTTCAAAAGAAAGGACTTTGGAAGACACCCTCCCTTCCAGGTCTACCTCTGACAGCTGGGTTAACTCAGGCCCCACTGGGCCCCACTGCCTTGCCTACCACTCACCTTGGCCTCTTTCATCCAAAACACATCATTTCTTTTTGGACTTGCTCCTCAGTTCTGTCCTGTTACTTTACCAGGAAGCAAAGAAAGGAGAATAATTTCCAGTTTGGGGGCCCAGAAAAAGTGACAAGGACCTGAGCCAGCCCAAACAGGTCACTAACACATAGATCTCCTATGTGCTGAATCCTTTCATTCCTTAGCCAAATTAAAAGTGCTGTCCTGTTTTTCCTCTTCCATGTCAAAGGTTTGCTCTCCCATAAGCTGAGCAGTGTCAAGTTTGTCTTTTCTCATTCCCAGTAGGGCAGCTAGTTGAGAAGTAATAAATAAGAAATCCAAGGCCACCAAACCCTTAGTGGGTTATTAGTCCTCACTAGTCCTCACTAGTCGTCTGTGAAACTACATGGATTTATGCAGAAAGAAAACACTGCTGGTCCAAATGGACCGCTGTCTTCCAGTTGATGCCAGGGACCTTATTTCAGATGTACCTTCAGGGAAGATGACATTTCCTGGCTCCAGTGGGCAGCCTGGCTGTGTGCTGTTTGATCAAGTTTTAATATAAATGTTTCTTCTTTCAGAAGAAAGACCTGGTATCTCACTGCCATGGTCTTTGGTTAATTGAACAATGATTCAAACAGGTGAAATGCAGATGGTAAGGAGGGCAGGCAGAGGATGGCCCCATCATCTGCAGCCACAAATCTCTGAGGTGCTACAAACCCACAGTCTACAATCCCTCCTGTCCCAGCTGTGTGCTCAGTGCCAAGTCTAGAGCTGTATGGAGAAGAAAGGGAGGGAAACCCCACAGCAGCAAGCACTGGAATGGGGCTCAAAAGGATGAATTAGGAAATTATTGAACAGAGAAGGAAGGGCCTGGAAAGGAATCTTAAGTAGAAAGAGTACAAAGTATGGCTCTTGTAAAGAACAGAAAGCAGTTGTTCTAGGTGACTGGGGGGAAATCAGCTCTAAAAGGTGAATTCTGTCCATTCATTCATTCATCTACTACATACATGTTGGTGGAGAAGGGTGCTGAGCACTGGGTGGGGGGAATGGTAAGAGAGAGAGAATTAGGAACCCTATTAAGGGTGAAGGCATACAAGGGCTTATCTGGTGAGCAGAGGTTTTGAATTTGCTTCCAGGGGGAAAGGCACTGTGGGAGGGATTTAAGTAGAGATGTGACTTGATTTTGTTTTTTTTTTAATGTTTTATTTATTTTTGAGACAGAGAGAGACAGAGCATGAGTGGGGAGGGGCAGAGAGAGGGAGACACAGAATCAGAAGCAGGCTACAGGCTCTGATCTGTCAGCACAGAGCCCGACGTGGGGCTCGAACCCACAAATGTGAGATTATGACCTGAGCTGAAGTCAGAGGCTTAACCTACTGAGCCACCCAGGTGCCCCAGATGTGACTTGATTTTGAAAAGATGATATCGGGGTCCACAAAAATTGTCCAAACAGGGCCACTGGGGCAACTATTTTGGCAGGTTAATTTCACAATTTGAATAACATGATTCTCAAACCATCCTTCTTATTTGGATTCAGCTCTCCACATAAAGCAGTTGTTTTGACATTAGACACTGGCCAGGCCAAGGGTGGAGTAAAGAGTCTTTTAGAAAGACCAATTCTTGACCTTGTTCAACTATGTTTTTGGTTTGTTTGTGAATCTTCATTATATTTTATTTTAATATTTTTTAAAGGTAATAGGCACATGTTTTTTTAAAAAATTGAAACAACACAGAGGCACTTTGGTAGCTTAGTCATTTAAGTGTCCAACTCGTGACCTCAGCTCAGGTCATGATCTTACAGTTTGTGAGTTCAATCCCAGTATTGGGCTCTGTGATGATGGCATGTAGCCTGCTTGGGATTCTCTCTACCTCTCTCTCTCTGCCTCTCCCCTCTCTGTGCGCTCTCTCTCTCTCTCTCTCTCTCAAAATAAATAAACTTAAAAAAACTGACCTATACAAAAGGGTATTCAGTGGAAAATATCACTCTCCCATCTCTTTGCAAGAGATACTATTGAAAATCTCTGCCATGACTTATTTAAGCAGACTGTGTAGCCCATGGACACTCAGGCTTTTTCAGTCTTTTGTCTGTGAACAGTTGCCATAGTATTGTTCATTGTGTGCTTTGGTGGTGATGCTCTCCTAGCTCTCCTGGTCTGTCAGCCCCAGGTCCTAAGCCAATGGGTCTAGGATCCAAGCCACAGAGGCCAGCTGTGAATCCCCGCCATGAGCTCCTCTCTATAGGCTCCGAGTCTTCTGAAACCTGCCAGCTGCTGGCTTCAGGTTCACAGGAGAAGCCCAGGTATGAGTTGTGTCTGTTACTCTTGCTTGGCTCACTGAGGCTCTGATCCTACACACCCTACAGTGTTAGCCAGCATGGGTGACCTCTCCAGCAGAGCTGGGGGCAGAGGGGAGGTGGGAATCCTGATCGTTTCCCTTTGCACGTTACCTTTGGGGCCAAAATAACATACAAATACCCCAGGTACCTCCTGTGACATTTGACAAAGGCGCGGCATTCACTCGGATTTGGTAATTTGACATTTGCATTTTCTTACGCTGCTTCACCTTAGATTGATCAGCCGGATGAAACTCAAGATCGCCGGTTCTGTTTCAATATTTAATCATTTGGCTCAGTCTGGAATGTCATTAAGCTAAAATAGGAAACTTATTTTCAAAGAGTACTTTGAAGAGGACCTGTTACTTTCTAAGGCCGTCTGTCTCGAGTCACAAAAATAGACATTTTTTCTCTCTCCCTGTCTTTTTTTTTAACCTTTAAAAACCTTTATAGCTTACAGGTTAGCTAGAAACTCTGATTCCTGGGATGTGATGTTTTCACATCACCAACTTGTCTAGTTCAGTAAAAATGTGCTGGAGATGTAGTAGTGGGCTTGCTGGTATCCACATCTCGCTGGTGAGGCCAGGCCAGGCTGGATCCATAGGGCTGCCAACAACAACAGCAACAATAACAATAACCACTGTACCAGCAGCAGAAGGCATGAGTGCCTACTACATAACAGATGCCGGAGTAAGTGCTTTATGTGCATTATCTTATTTAATGTGTGTATTTATTGAGTGGAGTGTTTATTGATGAGGAGACTGAGGTATAGGTTAATTCACATGCCAAGATGTGTGCAGAGTGGGGCAGGAGAATCCCAGGGGCCACTAAACCGGAGTGGCATTAACCAGACATAGTGAGTGCCTTCCTGTCTCTGAGAGGCCACACTGGTGCCCAGGAGCAACCGGGGTTATGTGGGCAGAGGCAAAACAAGCACTAAGCTGAAGGGGAGATGGAGTTGGAGCAAAGGAGCATGAGCTTTGGAGGTGGCTCTACCCCAGTGGCGTTCTCGCTCAGCCGCTTACTCTCCATGTGGCTCCTGGTACATCCCAGGTCTTCCTTGACTATCAGTTTCCTGATCTTTAAAATAGAAACAATTAACCTGACCTACAGGTAGTCCTGGGGTTTGGATGATTTGATGAGCTGAAATTGCCTAGCATGAGGACAAATGAGCAGCAGACCTGGGAGGGCTAGAGTCCCAATTCTCCCTCGCTACCTGAAGTCCCAGCCCAGAGGATGGCCCCAGGTATTTACATGGTAAACACAGGAAAAGGCTCAGCACCCAGGCTGACAAATACTCCCTCATAAGAAATGTCAGGTACCTCTGCTGTCATTAGAAGGCAGAGGAAACTGGCTGCAGTAGAGGTCCCTCTGTAGTCCCCAACTCTAGTGCGCTGGGCTAGGTCACCAGAGCTGTGAGCGCCCCCCCCCATGCTGGTCTATATACTTGTCCTCTGGGTCACCAACCAGTCTCTTCCTGTCTCTTCAAAGAAGAGATGAGCACCTGCTCTCAACCAAAGAAACCCTGGGAGTAAAGAAGCAATCCAGAAGGGGACCATTTTAAAAGAAAAAGTCCTTCCAGGTGACAGTGCCAGGTGAGGGTACAAAAGAAAAGGTTCAAATGCATTCATTCTGACACTATAGCTTCTGACCCCTAGAACCATTGTCCAACAGGCTTCTTGGTGTTGACCATTGGTTTGACTCTCCTCAAAGGGAAGGGGTGGACACCAGGGAAAAGGCGGAGAGTTCCAAAAGAGATGAGGAAGGGTCTCTTCTCCACTCACCCTAGCAGGCCTTCTCTGAGGGCCCACTACCACCATGGATGAGCAGAACTGCGCTTGTCCACCTTTTCCTGGAAAGATGAGTTATTTTAACTCAATTTGTTTGGACCTCCAACTGTTTGAGAGCTGCCACACTTCTCTGCACTCCTTGTCCATGAATGAGAACACAATTTCCTACTTACCTCCCAGAAAGTACCAGTTGCTAAGATGATGCAAAGACCCTGGCTGCCACCCAAACACCCAGATGCCAGGACACCATGTGCTTCTTTTGCTGTTCTGCGAGGCCACTGGAGGCCACAGCCACTACAAGTGAGGTGTGGACAGTGACTCTAACACACTCCCATAGGCCCCAGCCCCCTGTTTACCTCCACCATGGTCCCTCCTCATGTCAGTGTGGTAGGAGCCATCTCCGAAGCCCTCCAGAAACACAAGAATTTCTACTAGTGTGTGATGTGCTACCTGAGAAGGAACCCGGCCATGCAGCAGGTGTCCACTCACAGCCTTGAGTCCTAGTCTGAGGATGGGCAGCTCCATGGCATCCTGGCCTTTCCAGGGGGTTACTTCTACAGCCACATCTCACATCTTGATTTTCTTCCACAGCAGTATCTCCAGGGCGTGTCTTGCCCAAGCCTTTCCTTCAGGGAGCTGGAAGAGCCAGCAAATGCAGTGGAAAAATCCAAAAAGCCAGGAGCTGCACTTATGTAGGCCTGTGCAAACATGCCTGGCCCCAGGAACCAGTTCCATCCAGCTTCAGTATGCACACTCCAAACATCTGTCAGTGCACAACTCAGACAACAGGAGAAGCTGTGGGGTGGATGGCATTGCTTTCAGCTGAGTATAGATGAGCTTGCTGCTGAAGGATTTTAATTGAACTAGTTTGCTAAACAATGCCTAAATGTGATACCTGAATGTGGCCTCTAAGTCCCCTTCCTCACTTTGTTTAGGGTGTGTGTAATGTGTGCAATGTTTGTATGCTGTGTATCCGGGGTATGTATATGGTGGGGGGTGTAATTGATGTAATTGTTTTGATGTGGGTGTATACATAGTATATGTGTGGCATGTGTGACATGTGTATTGTGATACGTGTATGATGTGGGTGTGTGTAGTGTGGATGGTGTGTGTGACACGTAGTCTGTGTCCTGTGGTGTGTGTGGTGTGTATAGCATGTGAAGTACATATGCATAGTAAATTGTGTGTGTGGTGTGTGTGGAATATATTGTAGTATGTGATGTGTGTGGTGTATGGTATGTGTAGTATGTGTGATGTTGGTGTCGTGTGCATGTGACATGTGACAGCTGTCAGAGATCTGCTTTTCCATTTGTTAAGCCTGGTAAGTTTTGCTGTTTGAGTTCCATCTGCCTTTTAGAGAATGATAGATTCTCTAAAAGATAGCCTACCCTTGAATATTATCAGTCTTAGTTTTCAGTGCTACTGTGACAGGCTGTCCTTTTCCAAACTTTGTGGGTATTTGAGGGAGAGGCTTGGGGATACTGTTTAAAGATCTGGTACCAGATGCCACTTTTCGGTTTGGGGAATTTAAAGACTCTTCTTACTTATTCCATCTTTTGCATCAAAATTTAACATTTCCCAGGACCACTTGCTACTATATGGCTAAGATCTTGGCTAAGTGGCTCTCAGGCGAGAAGCCTGCCTGTACCAAGGGTGTCCTGGGCCCTGGGGGAGGTGGAACCCAGTGAAGAATTGTCCAGGGACCTGCATGTGAGAACATCTCCACCAGCCTGCCTGTTCCAAATAGCCAAGCAGAGCCCCACACCTGCTGTCAGCTCTTCACTACAGACATCACCAGTCTTGGGCAATACTTGATAAGTTAACTCCCCAGGAAGCCTGGAGCTGGGTTTCCAGACCAATCTCTTTAATTGCACTCAAGACAGTTATCTGGAGGGGTTGCCGCAGACCAGCATCAGGAGATAGCAGCCTGTCTACATTTACTTGGTAGGAAGCTGTCCGTGGTACTGACGCTCCAAACTGTGGGTCAGCTAATCAAGGAACCAGTGCTGACCCTGTCACCGACCCAGGGCCCCACACTAAAGGCAGAGCAAGGTCTTTGGTATTGCCTCAGTGGTAATCAAATGCTGGCCTGCCGTTTTCTATCTGGGTGACCTTGAATAGCTTGCTTGGCTTTTGAAGCTCTATTTTTTTTTCCTGAAAAAAAAAAAAAAAGAATGTGAACAATGTCATGGTTTTCAAGATGGAGAGGAGGTAACAAATGTGAAAGAAACCAGCACATACATGCTCCAAACTGAGTAGCAAATCAACTAATCTACCTCTCTGTTCTCTTGCCTGATCTTTTGAAAATTCTTAACGATTAGACTGGGTCATTGTCCAAGTACTTTCTGGAGAAAAAGTGGAGGGAATCTCCACTGAGAGCTTTTGTTTTTGAGTATCAGAAACCATATGTGCTTACAGCTAGAGCAAAGAATTTAGGATTGGTTGTGGAGTTTCTGTCAAGAAGGCATATCTGCTGTGGTGAAGAACATAAAAGGGCATCATTTCTTACCTTTATCATCAATTGATGGTTCATTGTTTGATTTAGCAAACTGTCGCTGAATATTTACTAAGAGCAAGGCACACTGAAAGGCACTGTGAGTTGGAAGCAAAGCTAAAAAGCTGTGGTCTGTGCTTTAAGGAGATCACAACCCAGTAGTGATAAGGACACACATGGGCATCTACCATGTGACTTCATGGTCTACATCTTTGTAAACATATCTCTATCCTTAAGCCTTAAAGCAACCCCAAAAAGTCAGGACTTTTATTGTTGTCCTGTGTTAGCTCTGGTTGCTATAACACTGACTTAGTGGCTTACACAATAGAAATGTGTTTCCCACTACTCTAGAGGCTGGAAAGTCCAAGATCAAGGTGTTGGTTCCTTGCTAACTGGCTTGTGGATGGGCATCTTCTTGCTGTGTCCTCCTGTGGGGGGCAGAGAGTGCTCTAGATCTTTGGTTTCTCTGGTAAGAGCACCAATCCCATCATACGGGCCCATCCTTATGACCTAATCTAACCTAATTACTTCCCAAAGACCCCACTTCCTAATAGCATCACACTGGGTGCAAGGGCTTCAACATATGAATGGAGGGGGGTACAAATATTCAGTTCATTACACTCCATTTTACAATAAAAGAAACTGAGACAGAAAGTGAAGTTATACCTAAAGCCAAGTCACTAAGTAGTGGAGTCAGGATTTCAATCCAGGTCTGAGTACAAAGCTAATGCAATGTTTTTAAATAGTATATTATCTCTGATTCTAGTAGAGAATATATGACCTATATATAGAGAAACTGATATGGAGTTGTCAGACTTAAAAAATAAAAACTCTAAGCACTCGGTTGAAATTTAATATCAGGGAAAAAGAAGGAGGGATAGAGAGAGGTGATTAATTGCAAGAGTTCAAAGGAGAAAAATACAAGACCCCATACAGCAATCATGACAGGCTTCCTGGAAGAAGTCACATTTAAGCTGGCCAGTTAGATCAGAACTCATGTAGTTTAGGACAGAACATTTCCAAGATATTCTAGGCAAAGGAACTACTCTGAGCTAAGGAGAGGCCATGAGGAGGATGCAGGAGGCAAGGGCAAAAATCAGAAAATCAGTGGGAGCCTTGAAGCCTTCCATGATAAGATTGGCTCTGTTAAGAAGGTGTTAGGGAGCTATGAAGACTTTAAGATACAAAACAGATGAACATAAGGGAAGGGAAGCAAAAATAACGTGAAAACAGGAAGGTGGACAAAAACATAAGATACTCAAATATGGAGAACAAACAGAGGGTTACTGGACGGGTTGTGGGAGGGGGGAATGACTAAATGGGTAAGGGGCATTAAGGACTCTACTCTTGAAATCACTGTTGCACTTATATGCTAACTAACTTGGATGTAAATTTTTAAAAATTAATAAAAAAATAAGGTGCTGGGGAGCTAGTGAGGTTGATTCTATGCACATCCCCAAGGATTTGATTTGGGGAGCTCTTTCAATATTTTGCCAAGATCTTGAGGGACTAGATCCAATTTTCCCTAAATTTGACTGTATTTGAATATACCAACTCCCCTTCTCCAATTTTTCAGGCTGCTGACCACTCCTCAAGAGCCAGCTGGGGAAGGGAGAAAGCTGTCCTCTGTCTCTAGATTTCTGTCTCCCACGAATGTGGTCTGGACTCAGGGAACTGGCTCCAGCCATCACCTGCTTGGCCATTCCCCAGCTGGGGGCAGGACCCTGACCTGCACTCTAAGACTGCCTCTCCCTTGGAGGTCTGTCTTCCAGAACCAGATGCCTGATGGGGGAATTTAACATCAGCCTCTGCCCAGGTGGGGCCTCAAGGGAAGAGTATCTCCAGACTGCCTGAAAGGATTCAGGGAAGCAAGCTAAGTCAGCTGAAGTCAGGCAAACATGGATTGGTGCCATCTAATGATACCAGTAAACTAGCAGTCACTTACAGTTTTAAATCCTTCACTTCAAATAAGCTTTGTAAAATTGTTCAAGCAAAGCACCTGAACTTCTTCAACTCAGGAGCGTGGCCTCATTTAGACCGGGAAGATCTCCCCCTGCTTTCAAAATGTCAACTCAGGCAGTGACAACTGGCTTGGGGTTTTGCTTGGCTGTTAAAAAATGTATACAGCTCAACAGCAAATTAACAAAACTTTGTAAATGGACTTAAGTGTCTTTCACCTGCCAAGATTCATCTTCTAATTCAGTGGAGCAGGACTTGAATTCCTTTTGAGTGGAACACATTTTCTAACTGTTTAAAAATAGAGGATCTAAATGAAGTTACTTTCCCCACCCTTGCCAGAGACCTGCAGATAATCACAGATAATATTTCAGGTTACTAATAAAACTCACTGTTGGAGGTAGGTATGAAAAGGAAGTACCTTGACAAAATGAACAATAGGACTGACCTCCTTCAAAAGCACATGGATAGTAGGGAAGCAAGCCCTTTTGCAGATGTCCTTACTCAGGGCCCCCCTGAGACCAGTTTCTTACTAAGCCAGACAGCCTCATGTTGCTGAGTCATCTGTCTGGGGTTGGGCAGGGGATGTATAGGAGGAAATGTAAGCAGTGACCCGTAGGCATCTCCTGGGACCATTCTTGGCCAAAGTCAGGGGAACAAAATCAGGGCTGTTGCCAGCTCATGGTCTTTGCTGTTCCACAGGCATGTCCTGGGGACCCCAGAGACAAGCCCAAATCATTCTTCCTAAGGGGACAGTTATGAGAGGAATTTCTTTTGACAAGGGGCTTGTGAGGTCTGGTAGCTATGTGACATTGGTTGGATCTCTGTGAACATCTACAGTGTCTGTTTCCAGGGTGGTGGTGATTCTATTTCACATCTGTCAGTCACATCTGTAGCTGTTTTTACTGACCCAGAAGCTTTGCTATGTAATCCTCAAAACCAGCAGCCAGATGGAGGTGAAAAGCAGGCTGAGGTACGCACAGTCTACTCATCTAGGGTTTCTCAACGTGAACAGGCACAAGAATCTCTTGGGAGCCTGTTTAACATGTGGACATCCGGGCCAAAGGTTGTATTTGGAGGGTCCAGGCTGAAGCCCTGGGCCCTGCATGGTCAGCAAACAGTCCAGGGGACTGCACGGTGGTATGTCTTCTCACTAAGTGAGCTCACGGACTCTTGAGTACTGCCTATCAAGTACTTCTGGCCACATGAGGACAAAGCAAGCAGGCCCTAGAGGATCAGGTTTTGAAAGCTCGAAATTTCTAACTGTGAGGTGTGGACACAGGTGGCTCAGGTAGTGCTGATTTGGTAGGAACCCAAGTATTTAGAAGTAGAGTTAATGGATTTGCAAAATCTAAGAAGGCAGGAGCCATTGACAGAGTCTCAAATGGGTGGGTTTTCTCCCTGGTCCAGGGATGGTGAGTTTATTTTCCTCACCATTTTATTTAGAAAAATCAAAGACCTGCAAAAAAGTGGGAAGAATAGAACAAGAAGAACAAGAATAGTACAATAAACATCTGTAACTAGCATGTAAATGGGTTGTTCTTCACCCACATTCACCACAATTGTTAGCATTTTCCACATCTGCTTTCTCTCTCCTTCCTTTCACTATATGTATGTATATATACACATACATCTTCTATGTGTCTTCCATTATAAATGTGTGCACTTTAAAAATAACACCTATTTCTCACTGCTTTGATTATAACAGCTTTATTGAGATATAATTCACACACCATAAAGTTCACCCACTTAAAGTGTACAGCTCAGTAGGTTTTAGTGTATCCAGGGTTTGCAGCCATCAATACAATCACATTTTAGAGCAATTTCATCACCCAAAAAGCAACCCTGTGCTCATTAGCAGTCACTCTCCATTCCATGGAGGAAGAAAGTATCAGGAGCTAATCTGTCTGGTTCCTATTTCCTATGATTCAGGACTTGGCCCACAGGGACTTGACTCCCCCAAACTCCTGGAGAGTGCCATCCAGTCCCTCAGGAAGCTATCCCAGAGCCCCATGGTGTCATTTTCCATTCATATCTGGAAGTGGAAGTCCACTTGTGATGGATAAAGCTCAGTGTGCAGGGAGTAAGTAAGTACAGACCCAAGGCTCCAAATGGGTTGCCAACAAGCCAGGGAGCTCAGCAAAGAACCCAGCCA
Organism: Suricata suricatta; assembly: GCF_006229205.1. Lineage (NCBI taxonomy): Eukaryota > Metazoa > Chordata > Mammalia > Carnivora > Herpestidae > Suricata > Suricata suricatta. The sequence goes on along the minus strand of NC_043701.1, from coordinate 178,691,428 downwards.
AGGTGCCCCAGCAATGTGGTTCAGGGCCCGTGCACCTTTAGTCAGGAGGAGGGAGCCCCAGGGCTCTGAGGTATGTGTACGAGTTTGTGTGTAATCTAATAACTTAGCCAGTGTCACTCATATGGTAAACACCAAATTCAAGATCAGATCTGGGTCTAACTCCAGAGTCTTTGCTCTTTGCTCTTTGCTCTGCCCCACTTCTTTGCTCAGAGTCAGTCCTACCAAAAGCAAGGACTGCCTGGAACAGTCATGAGTCCTGATCCCTGGAGAAGCAAAAGCAGAAAAGCAAAAACCCCATCACAGGGGTACAGTGGGAGGGGCCAAGCCTGACATGAGGCCCAGATGAGATGACGTATAGAATCCCTACAAGTCCAAGATTCTATTTGATGAGAGCTAAAAGAGATAGAGCCAAAGGGCATCATGAGTGACCAGCCATCCAAATGTGTCCAGGAGGGGTCTTCTAGATGTGAGACTTTTGGTACCCCAAACCTGAAAAGCCCTGGGAAAACCAAGATTAATTAGTCATACAATTGTATCAGAAGCTGCTCTGGTGTTGATGTGATTTTCTTCCACCACGTGGAAGGCTACCCAAGCTAATGGTGAAGACTGATATCTCTGGGTTGCCTGCATTTAAACCCTAACTCTAGTACCTTCTCTTTCTCCATCTGTGAAGTGGATTTAATAATAGTGCTCCCCTGTGTTGTCACAGATGAGAGTTCATGACATGATGTGTGTAGAACACTAGAGACGCCACCAGGGACACAACCAGCACTCAGCAACTGCTGATCATTGCTGGCCATGTGCTCTGTGCTGACCACACAACAGTTGTTCAGGGAAAATGGATGTTGATAGGCGATGAGCAAATAGAAATTTGCTTAGCAGTGGCCACTGAGAGCCCCAAGAAACTGTATGTTCCACCCACTATAGGCATGTTAGTTTTGCCTCTAGAGCATCATGACCTGGGCCTGGACTGGAGTGGACACCTAGAAGCTCTATTTGGCCTCAGTCAACAGGTCAAATTGAGTCATCTGGTCACCTGGTTTGCTGAGGGCCTCACCTCTGTATTTTTATTGCTGAGCACCATGGACACCACATCAAGGGCTCTGTTCAGACTTTAGAGGTGAGTAGGCATCTGTGGTGTGGGCAGATGGGAAAGTGCCTCATTTTCTGACACGCTGGTGTCCTGTCAGTGGAGGCAGTAAAACTGCACTTGTCTTTGAATAGAGCCCTCAGAATGTACAGCCTCAGTGCAACATATTTTAAGGACAAAAAATCAGGAAGCTGATATTCTGGGTTTCTTGTTGGTAACAGTAATAATGCAGTAAGTCAGAGATTATTTTATGTATATTGTGGGATGGAGCAAATGAATTAACATAGTGACATTATTAAGAACCAGTGTTCTCGTGGAGTGCCTGAATGGCTCACTCCATTAAGCATCTGACTTCGGCTCAGGTCATGATCTCCTGCTTCAAAGTTTCAAGCCCCTCATCAGGCTCTGCACTGACAGCTCAGATGCCTGGAACCTGCTTCAGATTCTGTGTCTCCCTCTCTCTCTCTGCCCCTATCCCACTCACACTCTGTCTCTCTTTTCTCAAAAATAAACACACACACACACACACACACACACACACACACACACACACACACACATAAGAACCAGGGTTCTTGGTGTGGGTGAAGGGAGATTCAAATTTGGGATGAGGAAGGAGAGGAAGAGCCCCATGGCATTGGCTTGGTATTGGAGGTATGAGAATGAATTCATGACTTAATATATTCAATACCATCTGTAGTCTAGCAGAAATGATGTCCTAGTAGTGATGAGGTCTGTGGTAGAGGCCCAGTGATGAGCAGAGAGGGGAGAACATCTGGTGTCTGCAATGGGAGAGAAGACTGGCTTCCCTGGCACTTTCTGCTGCTTTCAGTATGTGGGACACCTAGCTGCACTGGGTTTTCTGTCTTTGGAGTTGTGGTACCTTAACAGTGCTTCCCCTGGTCTCCTGTACCTCTTTTTACTTGAACTTGTTCTTATGCCTCACAACCCAGGAGCCCTGAATGGAATTCCCTGCAAACCTTTCTTTGTGGAATCAGGTGCCCTTTCTGCTCCAGTTGGCTGCAAGGGCACTGGAAGTCCTGCTGGATGGAAGTCATGAGCCAAAAAGTACAGGAACAGAGTGGGGCATGCTGGGAAGATGCTATGGACCAAAAGCTCAAAGCACTGAAGTCCAATTGGGTGGCCTCTAGGAAACCTGGCAAAACCCCAGAGACAGTCTTTCTGGGAATTTGAACTTCAGTTCCCTTTCATAGGAAAAGGCATCTCTTCCCTACTTCCCCTTGGATTCCTGCCAAGAAATGCCTAGCTCCTGGAGTGCTGGGTCTGGGACTGGCAGAGGAGCCACAGAAGAGCTGAACCCAGCTGCCTATTTCATCAAGTACATGCTAGATGGTGCCCCGAGACTCAGTCCAAAGCCCATCCGCTGTCCAAAAGACCCAGACTTAATCCATGGGGAATCTCTGGTTACAGCTAAGGTTGCCACATACGCATGTTGATGTAGGAGAAAGAGGAGGAGGCAGAGCTGGTAAAGCAGTGTTCTTCAGTGTCCCTTCCGACCCTCCTCCCCATCTTCCAACTTCCCCATCCAAAGACTTTTTAATAACAATTATGATGGTGGTGGTGGTGGTGATGATGATAGTGATGGTGATGGTGGTGATGATGATGGTGATGGTGGTGATGATGACAGTCATGACGATGGTAATGGTAATGATGATGGTGATGGTGGTGATGATGATGACAGTCATGACGATGATAATGGTAATGATGGTGGTGATGATTGTGATTTGTTGAGCATTTAGTCTGCAGTAGGCATTAGGCAAATCCATTTTTGTGCATTATCTAATTTGACCATTAGAACACCACTGAGAGGAAAGTATTTTTACTATCTCAGTTTTTCAGAGAAGGAAACGGAGGCTTATAAAGTTTAAATTACATGCCCAAGGTAATAGGGATAGTGACAGGTAGAACAGGGACTTGAATCAGTCAGTGACTCACTTGCTCTGTTTTTTAGTTGACAGGATATGTCTGTCGAAGTGCTGTCGAATTTAAAAATTCAGCTTATGGGGCATCTGGGTGGCTCAGTTGGTTAAGTGTCCAACTTCGGCTCAGGTCATGATCTCACTGTTTGTGGGTTCAAGCCCCATATCAGGCTCTGTGCTCACAGCTCAGAGTCTGGAGCTTGCTTCGGATTCTGTGTGTTCCCCTCTCTCTGCCTCTCCCCTTCTTGTGCTGTTTTTCTCTCTCTTTGTCAAAAATTAATAAACATTAAAAACCTTTTAAATAAAGAAAAATAAAAATCCAGCTTAGGGTTTAGCATAGTGTATTAGTTTTCTATTAATGCTATAAGAAATTACTAAGCCACAAAGTTAGTGGCTTAAACAGTACAAGTTTATTATTTTACCTTTCTGGAGGTCACACGCCCTTCATGGGTCTTACTGGGCTAAAATAAAAATGTCAACAGGGTTGTGTTCCTTCCAAAGGATTTAAAGGACAATGTGTTTCTTTGCTTTTTCCAGCTCCCAGATGCTGCTGGAATTGCTTGCTCATGATGCTCTTCCTCCATCTTCAAAGCCAGCAATGACAGTTTGAGTCTTTCTTAAGCTGCCATCCCTAGTCCTTTCTCTTTTGCCCCTTCTTCCACTTATGAGGACCCTTAGGATTACTTTGGACCCACTAGCTAATCCAGGAGAATCTTGCCCAAAGTCTGCTGATTAGCACCTTAATTCCATCTCCTGCCTTAATTTCCCCTTGCCATGCAACCTGACAGATTAGGATGTGGACATCTTTGGGAGGCCATTATTCTGCCAACCACATGTAATAGCTTCCGAAAAGATGAACCTGACTCTCGACTTGGGCATGTTATTTAACCTCTCTGAACCTCCTCTTCTTTGACTGTAAGCTGGATGGTGACATGTTCGCAGAATTAAATAGAGCGCTGTATGAAAAGCCCTTCTATCTGTCTCTGGCACATCCCTTCTTCTCCAACTGGGAGCTCCTTTTGTGTCTCCTTGACTCCCATTTGATTTCTATCTCCTTCTCCCCAGTCTCTTCCATGCAGATCACATTCTATCACTTACCCTTTAGCACTTGGACATGTCTGATCCCCCTCCCAGCATTCCAAGGCACTCTTGAAGGAGCCCTGCAGCCCATCATTCCTGTGTCCCTCCAGAAGCTGGCACAAAGTTAGCCCTGAAAACAAGCTGTCAGGGAGCCCTGGAACATGGAGTGAGAAACCTGGACAGAATACAAAAAATCACCTCAGCAATTCAGAGTCTGTCTGTCTCTGTCTCTGTTCCTATCTCTATCTCTGTCTCTCTCTCAATGTACCCATGACTATTCCTGGATGAGCATAAGAGACATACAGAATTTATGTCTTGTTGGAAAAGGCTGCGCCTGATTTGTCTTCAGACACAGCGAATTTCAAAGAGGGGTGTTTAGGAATTTCCTTCCTGGTGTTACTATAAGCTAAAAAGACCTTTGAAGGACAAAGTATCGTAATCACCTCGTATAAGTTGAGTGAGTACATGAGACTTCTCATTGGAGGGAAAAAGGACCCATTTTTTTTTTACCACAAAATCATGCAATTTTACAGCTGAAATATTTGGCTGGAGTAGACAGTAGACTGGGAACAATGGATGTTGGAGAAAGGGCTAGGGGAAGAAAAGATGTCTTTGTGTGTTGGGGACCTTCCTGGCAACTCTCAAGAGGAGAGCTAAAAATAATATCCTCTTTATCAAATCCCCAGAGATATGGTTTTCTTGTCAGCTTCCCAAGCAGTGAATATCTTTTCCATGGCAGGAAGTAGGAGGTAGCCTGTAGTCATGGTTGATATGCAAGTTGCAGAACATTGCTGCATTTTTCTTATTTCTCAGAAAAGTGGGCTTATTGCTATTTTGTGCCTCCAAGGATCCTTCATTTCATCTACCTTTATCTTTTGGACTTGGTAAAGAGTTAAAAGAATCTCAGGGAGGTCCCAGCTTGATGTTTAAAGGTCTCCACTTAGAATTTCCTTGATGACTTGCCCAAGGAGGAAAGCCAATCCTTCCACCAATGCATGTTTCTTGAACACATTCTCTGTGCCAGGTACGGCACCAGGCTCAGAGCATGGGGAAATTCAGAAGACATCATTCCTGCTGATGAGAAGCAAGAACATGTGCACACTTTGGAACTGTGAACATCCTCAACAGACAGAAAGTTGGACTCTATCAGTGGCTTTTCTCTCCCCTTCACTTTCCATTTAAGTCAACCGAGAGGCGCATCTCTTCCTCCTCTTAGATCCTTCCAGTTCACCACTTTTCTCTAGTTCCTGCCACCTTGACTCAGGCCTCAGCATCCTGGACCCCAAGTGCTCTGATTTCCTTCCACCGCAATCTACTACCTGTTCTGCAGCCAAGCTGATCTTCCTAAAGTGAATCTAATCATATCGCTCTCCTGCTGAAAACTTCCAATGGCTTCTCCACTTCAAGAGCTTGTCCAGAACCATTACTGTGGCTCTCAGGACCCTCCTGGCCTGGTTCCTGCTTGACTACAGCTAACCTGATAGGGTCCCCACATGGACAGTCCCTGTGCTAAGTGCTTGCCACACCACAATGTGTTTAACTTCTCACAGATGTGTGAGGTAGGCAATGCCACTGCATTTTCTCTCCACATGTGAGAACACTGAGGAACAGAGAAGGTCAGTATCTCATCTGAGGTCACCCAGATGGCAAGGCCAGAACTCAAACCCAATGGCCCAGCCAGTTCCAGAACCACATACCTGACTCTTACATGAACCTGCCTGCTTAGCACACCAGACTCAACCCTCTCCAACCTCCTGGCCCCCCATGTCCATGCTCCAGCCTCATAGACAGCCCCCCCTACATACCCCATCCCACACACCCCAGCCAGTCTCATGGGGGTCTCAGACGTGACTCCCTGGAAGCTTTCCTCCACAGCCACCCCCTTCTTCACAGAACTCAATTCCCCAAAACACCTTGGACTCCCCTGCCTGGGCTTTCAGCCTGTAGGTCTCTCTCCTCACTGGGAGCAAAGCAACCTCCCTTAACTCACTGTTCAGTCTCCAGGATCTGCCTCTACACCTGTCTCAAAGCAAGGCTCAGCAAAGACTGACTGAATGGCCGACTGAATGACAGAGCACCCTTCCAGCAGACCTGTTCTTCCTTTGAATACCTCGAGACTGAGGAGAATGATCTTTCATCCAGTGTGATACTCCCAGGTTCAAGTTCATACACTTAAATTACCTCCCACTGAACTTCCAGCTTCCAGAGAGAATGAAGAGGGCTGGAAAGGCATCCTTCCCACCCCTATGAAAACAAAGGTAAGCAGTCTGCAAGGTCACACCTGTTCCTGCACCTATCAGAGGGTGGGGGTATCAGGGCCACCAGCTGACCAGACCTCTAAGGGAAGACTGATATGCCCAAGCAGAGATAGCTTGTGAGCACTTGTGTGGCTGGGGCAGATGCTACTGGCTACCTCCAAGGAGAATTCAGCTACAATTTTAATAGGTTGCTAAAGCTAAATATGGGCTAATAAGAGACTATAGAAGCCCTAGGGGCTCCAGACATAAGCAGAATTCGTACCCAGCTGGGAGTGCTTTCCACAGACCTCACCAGAGGCTCCCACAAAAGATTAGGGGCCAGAGACCTGCGGAAAGTCTCCCTAGTGGTGCCCATGGGGAACAGGAACAGCAGCAGGAGGGGCAGAAACCCTCCCAGACCCTTTGCCTCCAGATCACCTATGGAACAAAAGCCTTAAACTCTGGGAAACAGTGTGGCAATTTCTTATAAAGTTCAATGTACATTTATCTATAAACATACACTTTCCTATCCCTTGCTGTTTATCCAAGTGATTTGAGGCTCATGTTCACACAAAAACCTGTGTACCAATGTCGATAGGAGTTTTATTAATGAAAACAGTCCACATTCCCTTCACTTCAACTAGTGGATGGATAAGCAAGGAATACAGTCCTCCCTACAATGGAACAGTACTCAGCAATGAACCTGGGATGCCGGCAACCACATGGGTGAATCTCATAAACATTACATTGAGTGAAAGGAGCCAGACTTGAAAGGCTGCTCACCACATGATCCATATACCTGATGTTCTAGAAAGGCAAAACTATAGTTTCAGAAAACATCCCAGCAGCAAGGGATGAGGAAAAGGACTAGCTTCAAAAGGATTCAAGGGAATTTGGGGGAGTTGGCGGACTGTTCTGTATCTTGATTGTGGTTCCACCACTGAGCACACCTTCATCAAAATTGGGGGAAATGAATAGTAATTATAACGTACTGTAAGTAGATGTATACCTCAAAATAAAATGGAAGAAATATAAATGCACATTTGTCTGACAGAAGGCTTAGAAACCAGGATCTTTCTGTCCCCTGGGGGACTATCTACAGCCTATGTCTGCTGTGTAAAAGCCATGTGCAAAAGTCCTTGCAGATTTCACCTCCAGAAATAATTGTCTCTCCTGATACTGCAGGATTCCTGCCGGTAATAAACAAACATTCCTCGGGTTGGGATTCCATAGAGCATTAGTCTTGGAGATTTAAAAAGGTGCCTAAACACTTTCAAAACCTCTCCCTGTCCCCTCTCCTAAGATTCAGGATGCCCCTTGTCATATTCAAGCCTCAGGACATTTTATAATAAAGAGGACCCTTTTAACTTTTTTTAAAAAATTGGGAATGGGATCTGTGGGTACATCTCCTCCTCCTTCACCACCATGGTCTGTTGGCATCCTACAGAACTCTATTGTAATATGTGGTTTGGAAATTCTGTGTAGAGCTTAAATAATTTCCTCTTCAATATCAAGTCAGGAATCTCAGGATCAAATTCAATGCTAAATTATAGAAATCTTAGGTGCTTTTTCTTTTAATCCCTAGAAAGCTTTCCTATATACTTAATGCCCTTATTATCATTTGTGCTTTATACACATTGCATTATATTCTTTTTGGAGATAAGAGGTAGGGTAGAACTAATACATTTCTGATAAAAAAAAAAATCACTGTTGGCAGAGACAGTTATGGCAACCGGTGGGCTGACAGAGAAATAAATATAATTCAAATAATCATTTGGGAGATGACACTGTTGATCAGTTCATGATACACATGTTTGCTCTGTCAACATGTACTTGACACTGGGTTATAAATTAAAGACACAAAGTTGAAGAAGATGTTGCCTCTGGCACCAAAGGCTCACAATTAGTAGGAAAGAGAGATGAACAAGCAGAACTCTGGGATGCAGGGTAGGAAGCTCAGTGCCATAGTGTAAAAGCTCTAGGCCAACCTTCATTTGAGGGGATCAGCTCCCTTTGGGGGTGGGCCTTCAAAGATTGGATGCTCCCCAGTGGATCCGAAAGGCCATGGTGGTTTGGGGAAGACAGACAGGAAGGGGAAATTCCTATGATATGCAGCCCTTGGCATGTGCCAACCCCTGCCTTGTTTCCATCCCATTCTTTTATTTTTTTTAATGTTTATTTATCTTTGAAACAGAGACAGAGACAGAGGGCAAGAGGGGAAAGGCAGAGAGAAAGAGGGAGACACAGAATCCAAAGCGGGCTCCAGGCTCTGGGCTGTCAGCACAGAGCCCGACATGGGGCTCAAGCCCATGAACTGTGAGGCTATGGCCTGAGCCAAAGTCAGACACTTAACCGACTGAGCCACCCAGGAGCCCCGGTTTCCATCTCAATCTTGCTACATCTCTGCTACTTGGCTGTTGAACCACCTTGAATCACAGGTATCCCCATCCACCCAGTCACCTGGACCACAATCTCCAGACCTAGTCACCTCATCTTGTCTGTTCCACCTTCCATCTCCATCTTCTTGACTCAAGACTCTTCCCACTTACCCCGGATTCTAACTTCTTCATTGATTTTTTTCTTCTGATCTCCCCCTTCTTCAATCCATCCCCCATACATAGCACTCTCCACCTGAGAAGCCAAGCCAATGTCACTACCTATTTAGAATTCTTCAGTGACTTCCCATTGCTGTAGGAAAAATCTAAACTATATGAGCTATATATGACCCATCATGATTTTTATGATCCCTTTAGTCTCAAAATAATAGTACATTAAACATTTATTTTAACTTAAAACCTATGTATTTCATGGATTACAGAGCTTTTCTTTAAGAATAACTTCTTTGTATGGAGTTTCCAGTCTTCTTTCTTACATAAACCCACCCCAAACACATCTCTATAATTTCCAATTTTGGCTTCTCTAAAACAAATGAGAATTTAGGAGAAAGTCTTTTAAGTGCAGGTATTTTTAGATTTATACAATTCTCCTCAATCTTTTAAAATCACCTCGCCCACACCTAATTCAACTGCAGTTATTTTTAGCGACTTCTCTTTATAGAAGGAGCCTTTCCAAAGAGTCAAACTTAGATTTTGTGGAAACAACTCACTTTTGGTCCTCTTATTTCATTGATTTTTGCACACCATTTACTTACAACCAGCACTGGTGACCCGGAGAGGCATTCAGCCCACCCAGGAGAGGAAGGAGATCCATGAGGGAGTGGCTCGCAGGGTCTCTGCGGGGGCGTTGGGAGCAGGCTACCGAGCAGTAACTTGGGAATCCTCAAATGGAATGTGCTCTCTTTTAATTGACTTCTGCTTGACTAGCTTCCAGCTTCACTAACAGCCCTTTTCTGTCTAGAAAACCACCCAAGCCAGTGCTCCTCTGTAGTGCAATTAACCCAGTAACTGTCATTCCAGTCCCGGGAGCTAAGCTGTTCCTACTACTTGAGAAATTGGTTTTCACCCTCACTCCTAGATCTGTGACTCTCTTCACACAATCCAAATGTTCAGATTAAGATTTACCAGCCACATGTTTTAAAAGCCTCAGCCAAGAGCAGGAGGATGGGGGGGGGGCAGTGACACTTGACTGAACTGTTTGATGAGGAGCCAAATGCACTCTTTTCCCTCTTGCTCCTGGCCTTTGCGGGGTTGAGGGTCAGTCGGCCCCTAGGATCTGGATGAGTCAGTGCACATTTCTGTCTTCTGACACTTCAGGGGCTGCCTCTGGGGTGACCCTGAAGACGGTGGCTTAGCTTGTTGCTTTTCCAGAATCCTCTTCAAAGCGAATTTCTTGCCTTGGTAGGTGCTGAGATGCCTCCCTCTGAATCTCCCTTCCCACATCCCATACTTTCACATATCACATAACTTTGGCTTACATAGCATTTCTTTCCAAAATTAAAATGTTTTCTGGATATAGAAGTAAAAGAGAAGAAGGCAGGGGAAGGAAGAAAAAAAGGAAGAAGGAGGAAGGAAGAAAGGAAGGAAGGGCAGAGAGAGGGAGGAAAGGAAGGGGGGAGGAAGATGGAAGGAAGGACTGAGGGAGGGAAAGAAGGAGAGAGAAAAGGAAGGAGGAAGAAAGGAGGGAGGAAGTAAAAAAGAACAGAAGGAGGGAGGAGGGAGGGAAGCAAGGAGGGGAGGAAGGAAGGAGGGAAAGAAGGAAGGAAAGAGGGAGGAAGGGAGGGAGGAATAGAGAATCCTTCTTCAAGACTTTAATGGGGCCCCATCATCCATGTTGTATGGACCTTTAAAATTCCACTACAGCTGATCAAGCATTCCTACCTGCTTATTTTTTATAACGTTTATTTATTTCTGAGAGACAGAGGATGAGTGGGGGAGGGGCAGATAGAGACGTAGACACAGAATCTGAAGCAGGCTCCAGGCTCTGAGCTGTCACCACAGAGCTCAGGGCTCGAACTCACAAACCATGAGATCATGAACTGAGCTAAAGTCGGACGCTTAACCAACTGAGCCACCCAGGTGCCCCTCCTGCTTGCCTCTGACTGGACTTTCCACTCTGAAGAAAGCAAAGTTTGCTGAGAGGAGATTTTAATAGATATATGATTGAATAGATAGATATGCATGGATTTTATGACAGAACATCTGGTCTAGATAATTCTGGTTCATTTCCAAAAAGCTGCGAGTTTTGAGCACATCTCTTGGCCTCTCTGAGCCCCGCATTTGTTATCTGTGAATGAAAAGGTTGCGTTAACCCTAGAATTCTCTGTGCCTCTGTCTGCAGGTTTGTGGGGCAGCTGGAACCGAGGGAGGTCACTGTGAGCTGTGCACATCGTGTTGCACAGTGCAGGTGGTGCAGGGGAGAGAGGAAGGCTTCCACAGAGGATGGAAGGAGAAGGGAAAGAGAAGGAGAAGTGTGGTAGAATAGAGCTGGCTTCTGCTTAAGGAAGACATGTCACACCTGGGGGTAGAGGCAGTTTTAAGTGGGTGCACCAGGTGCTTACAGTTGAGATTACTATCCTCTGGGAGAGACAAAGGGGTGGGGAGAAGGATGACCCGCTTCCCCATGACGTTGGAGTGCTGCCAACAGGACAATTGTGACACACAGGTTGAGGGGGTCGGTCTGTCCCTTAGGGGAGGGATAGATTTGGGAGAGAAGAAATTCTCCAAGCATTTCTCTACCAGAAGCATAGACCTTCCAGTCTGGTTGCATCGATTTCTAGTCTCCCTGAGAACAACCTTTCGAATATGGGCTCTGGGGCAGAAAAAGGACAGCAGAAGAAGATGGCCGCAGAGGAAGTCCGCAGGGTCTGAGCGCAGGGCTGGCAGAGCCCCGTGGCTGTCAGGCACTTTCCCCCCAGGGAAGTAGCACCGGTCAGCATCTGGCAGTGATGGAGCCAGGCTGGGGAAGTGGGGGTGACTGATGAACACTGGGATTGGGGGTGGCCCCATGTAGGAATCTGGAAACTGTCCTCCCACAGACCCAGCTTTGTGAGCTCACTCAGGGATCTTGAGCCAGATGCTGCCCCAATCTGGGACTCAGTTCTCCTTTCTTGGAAAACAAGGAGACGGGGATCCCCTGGGATTTTTCTCTCAGATCATTTAAGTCTAGAGTCTAGGGAAGTACTGAAATACAGGGGAATTGAATTAGCGTCGTGCTTCAATTCTGCATGGGAAACTGAGTCTTCAGTTTGTCACATGTATGTCATCGTATTAGTGATGTGAATGGGAGCCCAAGAGAGCACCGGGGCCTCTATTTTACACACGGTAAAACTCCCCTAACTTAGTTTTTCACTGTATCTCAGCTTTAACGGGCATGTAAATGATCTAAGGTGATTCAGTAGGTCTGGAGTGAGGTCTGAGATTGCTCACGAGCTCCCAGAGGTTGCCAAAGGTGCTGGTCTCCTGGCCACACTTGGGGCAACAAGAACTCAAGTAAGTGCCTGTGGTTACTTCCTTGACCTGCCATCTGTCCCTAGCACCATCGCAGAATGGCAGTGCCAACAACACAGGCTGATGAGTGCTACGTCAGCAATCAATCAGATGATCACAAGTGGGAGACTCAGGTCAGGCCGACCCCACCTTGCCCCACCTTCGCTCTGGTCCAAGCTCATGCCTGGAGTGGCTGGAGGGTAAACACGGTTCATACAGCCCTATCCATGTCTCCAAGTTCTTCGTCTGATGAAACACAACAGAAGAAAACACAAAACCATGAAAGGCACGACACCCCTATTGGAATGGCTAAAACAAACCAACAAACAAACTTGTAACACTAACTGGTGACAGTCAAGGCTCCAGAGGAACAAGAATTCTCCTTCACTGCTGGTGGAAATGTAAAATGACACAGACACTTTGGAAGCCAGCTTGGTGAATTTTTATGAAACTAGACACTGTTTTACCATATGATCCAGCCGTCATGCTCTTAGGTATTTACACAACTGATCTGAAAATGTATATCCACACAAACACTTGCAGGTGAATGCTTATACCTTTGCTCATACCTGCCGTAAACTGGAGGAAACCAACATGTGCTTTGGTAGGTGTATGGATGGACAGTGGTATGCCTTTGCAGTGGGTACTGTGTGGTGAGGAGGGGAAATGTGCAGGAAGGCCACAAGGAGACATGAAGAACCTTAATGTGTATTGTTAAGTGCATGTTGCCAGTCTTGAAAAACTACCTGCATTAGTTCACTTATATGACATTCTGGAAAAGGAAAAGTCATAGTGATGAAAACAGGGGTTCAGGAGGTGCCTGAGTGGCTCAGTCGGTTAAGCATCTGATTTTGGCTCAGGTCATCATCTCAGTGCTCAAGAGTTCGAGCCCCATATTGGGCTCTGTGCTGCCAGCTCAGAGCCTGGAACCTGCTTCGGATTCTGTGTCTCCCTCTCTCTCTGCCTCTCCCCTGCTTGGTCTCTCTCTGTCTCTCAAAAATAAATAAACATTAAGAAAAAGAAAAAAAAAGAAAAAGGAAACATGGGCTCAGCACAAGAAAAGGGTTAAACAGGCGGAGCCCTGGGCTCTTTTTAGGACAGTGACGCTATTCTATATGATACTGTAACAGTAGGTGTAAATGACACTGTGTATTTGTAAAGAATTTACAATTATTATACAATATTATACAATATTATATACATTATTATATATTATTATACAATAATAAAGGAAACACCACTCCTTGGAGAAATAACTAATTCCAAGACTAGGGAAGGGAGCATATAAGATAAGCCCAGAGCATCTTGTGTCATAGAGTAAGGAAGTGCTAATACACACACACACACACACACACACACACACACACACATACACACGCACACACACACGATGGAGATATGTCAAAGAGACGCAGAAGCCAGCTGAAAGAGCTCCCATTTTGAGCAACAAAACAAATACTATAGTTTTGGATTATAACCCAAAGTATAACATATATATAGCCATGAGCCATACTGTTATAACTAACTAACTGACTGACTAGACAAATCTACTTAGACAAATTCCAAATAACTATATAGATGTTCTCTCTTCACAGAGGTGGAACATAACTCCCCACTCCTTACGGGTGAGCTTCATGTAGTGACTTTCCTTCAAAGGGAAGTTAGGAAAGGAAATTAAGATAAAAAAGAGTAACTTGGTGATGGAGAACTCTTACTAACACTACTTTAGGCACGTGACTAACATGGATAGTGATGGCACATTGCTAATACATACTCTTGAGATAATGTGATGAAAATTATGCTACATCTGAGGTCTTCCCCCAAAACCTATACGACCAGTCTGCCCATGATAAAAATATTAGACAAACTCCATTAGAAGGGCATTCTACAAAATGCCTGACCGGCACTCCTCAAAACCATCAAGGTCATCAAAAACAAGGGAAATCTAAGAAACCGTCAGAACCAAGAATGGCCCAAGGAGAAATGACAACAAATGCCACGTGAGATTTTGGATGGGATCCTTGAACATTAAAAAAGACATTAGAGGGGCGCCTGAGTGGCTCAGTCAGTTGAGCGTCCGACTTCAGCTCAGGTCATGACCTCACATTCGTGGGTTCGAGCCCTGTGTCAGGCTCTGTGCTCACAGCTCAGAGCCTGGAGCCTGTTTTGGATTCTGTGTCTCCTTCTCTCTCTCTGCCTCTCCCCTGCTCGCTCTCTGTCTCTCAAAATAAAAAATAAAGACAAAAAAAATTTTTTTAAAGGCATTAGACAAAAACTAAGGGAATCCGAATACAGTATGGACTTTAGTTAATAGTATCGGTGTATGAAACGTGACTGCTTACCGCCCTAATGGAAGATGTGGATATGAGGGGAAATCAGATTTGGGATAAGTGCAAACACTGTACTATCTTCAAAACAGACAGATCTATAAATCTAGACCTAACCCGAGATTAACATTTTTGCACCACCACAACAATGAAAGAAGAGGAGAGGTAACTCGAATAATATATTCCTGGCATGACTTCAACACGTGCTATAGTTCTGTTCACTTATCTCCCCCAGGGCTTTGGTAATTAATCATGCATAATGAATAGATTTAAAATTAGCCCAAGCATTTTGGTAGCAGCTGGTCCCCTCAGCCCCCCAGAATCCTTAATATACAATTTATTCTGACAGGCTGCTCCTAGACGTGCTGGTAGGGAGGTACAGAAACTCTGCCTGTGCTCGGAGAATGGCATTCTGGATCCCCAGCTGAGGGCCTATCTGGTGGATGTGGGAGCCTCAGTGTAAGCCCCTTCCTGCCTTCCAAGCCCTGGTCACACTGTCTTATTCCCCACTGATGGGGAGCATGTAGCCCCCTCTGCGAGAGTAAGGGAAGTGCATGCGGGGCCGACCAAAGTTGAGCAGATGTTCCATGACGAACTCTGCTCTCTGCCAGAGGACACGCCAGCCTCCTCCTCCCGCAGGTCATGGGGGCCATTCCAGGCTGGTGCTGGGGCCGGTCCGTGGATGGCCAACAGGAGACCTGGGCCAGAGGCCAGGGCTGGGGTGGAAGTGGGAGGTGAAACTCCAGCTCCAGGTTCAAAGTCAGAAATGCCCAGCTCAGTCTCTGAGTGGCCCCTTTAGCCAAATTTTCATGAGAAATTTTTTCTGGGCTTCAGCTTCTCCACCTATAAGAGAGGAATTTAAAAAATCAGAAGAGGAGTTATGAGGTTCTAATGAAACGATACCTTGTACAGGTGTGAAGTGGGGCCATGAAGACTTAGTGGAGGTTCGATCTGCACCTCCCTGGGCCTCAGTGTCTGTCCCCATGGAGCAGGGACACTAACTGTACCCTAAGTCAGCCAGCAGTTGTGCTCAGTGAGGGTGACACACAGCCTGATGGATAGGGACTTAAACAAATAAGGGGTTTCTATTCCTCATAAAATGGCGTCAGAGGAACTGAATTCTGCCAAGTGCTCGCGTGAGTGTGGAGGAGGACCCTGGGCTCTGGATGAGAACTTGGCAGCCAACACCTGGATTTCAGCCCGGTGAGAACCCAAGCACGTGGTAACTGGACTTGTCGCCTTTAGAAACGTGAGCTGATAAACAGTGTTGTTTTGAGCTGCTTGTTTGTTGTAATTTGCTGCCCACGTGAACTTCTGGCTGCATAGTTACCTCCGCTCCAGGGGGGCCCAGTGGAATTTGACCGTAGTGGTGACAAAGGTGGTGACAAGCTTGCACCATCCAGGCCACACAGCCTATTGTTAAAAATAAGTTTATAACAGCACTAACGACAATGGCCAAATAATGGAAAAGAGCACAAATGTCCATCAACTGATGAATGGGTTAAGAAGAGGTGGTGAGTATATATATATATATATACAATCGAATACTACTCAACAATGAAAAAGACTGAGATCTTGCCATTTGCAACAACATGGATGGAACTAGAGTGTATTATGCTAAGCAAAATAAGTCAGTCAGAAAAAGACAGGTACCATATGACTTCACTCATATGTGGAATTTGAGAAACTTAACAGATGAACATGGGGAAGGGAAGGAAAAATAAGATAAAAGCAGAGAGGGAGGCAAACCATGCAAGACTCTTAAATACAGAAATATAAAACCTGAGGGCTGATGGAGGTGGGGGGGGAGTTAATGGATGATGGACATTAAGAAGGGCACTTTTCGGGATGATCATTGGGCGTCATATGTGAGATGAATCACTGGGTTCTACTCCTGAAGCCAGGACTACACTATGTAACAAGACTAGCTATGTTAACTAACTTGAGAATAAAAAATTAAAAAGATAAAAAAGCTGTCACAGCCTGGCACTGGAGGAAGAGATGGGCCCAGAGGTAGGGAGCAGTCACTTTCAGAGCAAAGTCCTGGTGTCTCAGGGGCTGAGAGCTTCCGTCCACACCAGAGGGAGGCTGCTCATGATGCAGAGAGTCCCCTGGACCCCTGCCTCCCATAGGCAAGATGCCCTGTGACTTCTGTTGCTTCCCCCACCCCCGCCACATTCCCAGGAAGAAGGACACCTGCTCTTTGCTCTCCTTGGGCAGAAAGCCTGCTGAGGAAAGGCACAAAGAGTGCAATTTGTTATGATTCAGGGGAGGCAAGAGCCATCTTTGAGACTCAACTTCTGGGCGTCTGAGTGCTGAAGGAGAGAGAGTGGTTTCAGGAGTTCTTTCCCTAAACTGACTTGTCTGGGATAAAAGGCCTATACTTCTGTTTGTCACTGTAAGGTGAGGGGGTTTTGAAGCAGAAGGAAAAGAGTTTCCTCTCACTTCCCAGTGCACTCATGAGACTCAGATGAAAGTATTTTTGGTTGTGAGCAGTGTCTTTACCCCATGGACATCACATGAGCTCAGGCTTCACTTTTGGACTTCCTTTATGGTCTCTTCAGCCTTTTGGAGTATGTACAGCTACATGGTTTTCTGGCACAAGCAAAGCAGCTACACCATTGAGGTCAATGGATGCAAGTCAAAACTTGGCAAGGCTGGACGTTTGGATATAGTTTTAGTGCTTGAATTTAGTTTATGATACTATCTGAATGAAACTTACGTTTTTGACTTGGTGGGAGAGAAGATTATGGCTTTTTCTTGTTGCTGTTTTTCCATGTAGATATCTAGATGTTCCAACAACATTTACACCTTGAGTTGCCTTGGAGCCTCTGTAAAAAAAAATCAATTGGCCAGATATGTGTACACAAGTCTATTTATGGACTCCCTATGCTCTTCCACTGACCTATATTTCCATCTCTTTGCCAAAGTCCATCCTGGCTTGATTATTGAAGCTTTATAGCACATCCTCAAATCAGGTGGTGTAAGTCCTCCAATTCTTTTCTTCTTGTTCAAAATTCTTTTGGATACTCTACATGATTTGTATTTTTATATAAATTTTAGAATTAGTTTTGTTGATGTCTACAAAGAACCCTGTTAGGATTTTGATTATGATTACATTTCATCTATAGGTCAGTTTGGGAGAATTGATATCTTAGCAATAACAGGTTTTCTTATCCATGAGCATGGTATATCTCTCTATTTCAATCTTTAATTTCTCTCAACAAAGTTTTGTAGTTTCCATCATGCATGTCTTGCACATCTTTTGTTAAACTTTTCCTTTAATATTTGATGCTACTGTAAAGGGTATATGTTTAAAATTTCTATTTCCAAATGTTTATGCCTAGTATTAGCTTTGTATATTTATTTTATATCCTGTGATCTTACTAAACTCACTTATTATTACTACTAGCTTAAAAAACATTCCTTAGGATTTTTCTTCATAGACAATTGTGTTGTCTGTAAATAAAGGCAGTTTTAATTTCCCCATTACAATTTCCCTTTATTCATTTTCTTGTGCTAATGCACTGGCTGTGACCTCCAGTACAATGTTGAATAAAAGCAGTAAGAGAAGATATTCTTGCCTACTTCCTGATGTTAGGAGAAAAGCATTTGACTTTTCCCATTAAGTTTGAAGTTAGCTGTAGGTCTTTCATAAATAAGATTAAGGAAGTTCCTGTCTATCCTTACTTGTTCAGAGGTTTTGTCATGAGTTGGTATTAAATTTTGTCAAATGCGCCTTTGCTTAGACTGATATAATCATTTACTTTTCTTTCTTTTTTTTCTGTTGATATGGTGAATTACATTGATTTTTGCATCCCTGTTATAAACTCTGTTAAGTCATGGCATGTTATTTTTATATATTGTTGCATTCAATTTGCTAATATTTTGTTAAAGACATTAAAGTTTATGTTTATGAGGAATTTTAATTTGTAGTTTTATTTCTTTGTCTTTTATCTCTCTGGTTTTAGTATAAAGATATAAAGATAATGATGGCCTCATAAAATTAGTTGGAAAGTGTTCCCTTATCATCTATTTTCTGGATGGGGAAGAGTTTTTGTACAGTTGATGTTATTTCTTCCCTAAATGTTTGGTAGTATTCATCTTTGAAGTCGTTTGAGCCTGCGGTTTTCTTAGTGGGAAGATTTTTTTTAACTTCAAATCCAATTTTAAATACATTTAGGACATTAGGCTATCTATTCTTTTCTTGAGTAAGCTTTATTAGTTTGTGTCTTTAAAGACATTGGTCCATTTCATAGAAGTTGTTGAATTTATTGCAGTTAAGCTGTTCATACTATCCCCCTGATATCTTATTTATCTGTAGCATCTAAAGTGATATATGATTTCACACTCCTCATCTTGGCAATTTGTGTCTTCTCCTACTTTTACCTCATTAGATTGACTAGATGTTTGTCGATTTTATTGATATTTTCAAATACCCAGCTTTTGGTTTCACTGCTTCTTCTCTATTATTTTTGTTTTGTTTTGTTTCATTTTTCTTGGCGTTTTCACCTGGTTTGTTTCCTTTCTTTTAACAGTCAAGGTCCCTTGCTCCCTCTGGTGTCATATATATGATTCAGTTTTCTGTTTGGTTAAGTTGAGAGATAAAATCTGGTGCTGTTACTCCATCACAAATCTAAGTGTTGTCTGCATCATTTTCTGAACAAGGCAATCAGGATTCAGAGGGAGGAAGAGTCTTGTCAAAATTCATTAATATATCAGTGCCCAGCGCCAGTCTACGATCCACATTGCTGAGCCCGGGGTCCTGGCTAATTATGCCAATCCTGCCCCCAGCTGAACAGTCCCCCAAATACTCTCAGCCCATCCCTTGAATGTCTGGATAAAACCATATTGTGAATTTGGGGAAACCACAAGCCCTTAACATTCTGTTCCTAAGTTTTAACGAAGCCAAATTATTTATACTTTTCCACTGGGAAACAATGGAATTGATTAACTGTCATAGTAAAAGTATTATATCTCCCAGGGCATCCTTCCACATGGCCCTAAGCCACTAACAATCTGAATTTCCCAAACAATCATCTTTATGAAGTTGTACTTCTATACTCATAGGAACTTGAGTTGTTCTGTTTTTACTCTTTGTCTTCCAAAAAATAAATAAGCACTAGCGAGATAAAATATGGGTACCTCTCCGAAGCATGCAAAAGGAAGGAATCCTTTTTCAGTGTCTTTGAGAAATGTTGGAAGCTCAAGCCAGGAAGCCTAAGGAGCTAAAATTGGCTGTAGGACATAAAAGGTGTCATTGAAGCTCAAGGCCAAGCAAGAGTTCAGTCTTAGAATGCCCAGGTGCTTGGTGATTCATGTTATTCCTCCACCTCAGATTGTTCAAGAATTGCCCAGTCGATGCATTTCTCTATAGTTTGAGCGATCTGCTTCCAACACTGGGGAAAATGAGACTTGAGTCTGGATGGGGAATTTGCAAGTTGGAATGCGGGCGCCTCAGTATTCTTCTGACAGTGGGGTGGTTTGGCAGAGGTAAAAGGCAGCCTTGGAGGTCCTTATTGCCCCGTGGCCCTTATCTACCTGCTCCCTGACCACACGGGCCTCCAGTGGCAGATGTGGCCAGTTGACAAGGGGCCTTAGAGGCAGCCCAAGGGATGCATCACCTGCTGAAGTCCCAGAGCCATCGTTAGTACAGAAAGAGACTTTGCATGAGTTAGAAAAAAGGCATCGCTCTGTAGGCTGATGAACTGCAAAAGTTTCAGCTTCCTCTGAACTGAGAGCCCCCGGTCCAGGGTTCAACAGCTCCACAAGCTGACTTCTGGCTGGAGTCCAGCCCTACCTGGACCCCATTGGCATGACACCTGTGGCCAGGGTACAACTTACACTATCTTAAATGTCAGCCCTGAGAAATGCTCCTTGGCCTGTTCCACCTGTCCATCACCCACAGCATTTGCACTCTGCTCAGCCCTGCCCACCAGGATCTGAGCTGTAGGGTGGGCCCTGGGAGGGATCCCCGATGCCTTATTCATTCCTTCCCTAGTGAGACGAGTCTAGTCTGTCCTCCTTCCTTTTTCTCACCCTCGCTGTGCCCATGTCTGCAGAGAACTTGATGTTCTGCTCATTTCTGTCTAGTCATTCAAGGGGCATTTCACATGAGAGGAAATGCAATAATAGTCGATGGTAATAAATGATGTACACATTAAAACAACAATGAGAGATTATTTTCACCCACGATGTAATCAAGAACATAAGAGAAGGAGAATATCAAGTGTTAGCACAGATGTGAGGAAAGAGGCATGTTTGTACATTGTGGAGGTGAAATGGGTGCTGCGTTGTAGGGGACAGTGTGATCATGGATATTTATCAGAACTCCAGGACTAACATTTCCATTTCTAGAAACCTGTTTCTAATGCTTCACATGCCTTCAAAGATATATGTAACAAAGATGTTCATTACATCATTGTTTACCATTGTGAGGAATTGGAAACAACCCAAATGTTTATCAACAGGGGGTTACTTAAGTAAAATATGTCACATCTGTCCTAAGGCATATTGTGCGGCATTAACAAATGGACTGGACCTCTGTGCACAGCATGGGAAAGCCTCCAAGACACAGGGTTAAGTGAAAAGAGCAAGTTGGGTAGTAATGCATCTAACAGAATCCTATGTATACAAGAAAAGGTAGGGTGTTTATGCACGTGTGTGTGTAAATGTGCGGACAATCGAAGGATGCGCACAGAGCCTGGAGGGGAGGAGTGGGAAAGAAGGGAGACGTGGAAAAAAACCATGTTAAACAGCGAATGGCAAAGCAGGCACACAAGACACTGAGACCACTGATTTGCAATCTGATAAAAATGACAAAAAATCCGGAGTCATATCTCAAACACAATTTCTAAAAATTTCAAAAAAGAATTAAATGCAAAAATTGAGTCATAGAAAAGTTGCCAAAATTAAATGTTTATAACTTCCTTAGAGGAGTGAGTTTTTTTCTAAACGCTAGGCTCTGGAATAAATCATAAAGGAAAAGCTTGACAAATTCCATTAGCTTCCGTACAAAGTGCCCTGTGCAAACAGGAGAAATCAATGGGCTGGACAAAAGGGGTCCTTGCTGTGCTAACTGTGCAGGAAAAGGAAAAAGTTCCTCAAATCAAGGCACAAAAAGGCAAGCTGACAAACAGATAAATCAGAACATATCTGCATTAGAAAAGAAGTCATCTTCGGGGGACCTGGGTGGCTCAGTCGGTTAAGTATCCAACTCAGATCTTGATCTCACCGCTGGTGAGTTTGAGCCCCACATCAGGCTCCAAGTGGACAGCTCAGAGCCTGGAGCCTGCTTCAGATTCTGTATCTCCCTCTCTCTGCTCTCTCTCTCTCTCTCTCTCTCTCTCTCTCTCTCCCAAAAATAAAATTAAAAACATTAAAAAAAATTTTTTTAAGTCACCATCACACAGTATGAGAACAGGGCCCAGCCCCCTGTGGTTGGGCTACTGGGGTGGGATGGGCAGGTCAAGGTGTAGACATGGACAAGGTAGGAGCCACCAAAAGGATTTGACCATAGAGACTGGTTGGCTGGGTCTGAGCTGAAGACAGGGGATGGGCCAGGAGGCAGTTGCTGAGGTCTGAATCCGAAAGCAGGGGGCAGGATGAGACCCAGGGTTAATGCTATTATATAGGACAAGGGTAGAGGTGGGGCCCCTGTCTGCTCGGCTGAGTGCATGCAGGCAGCAGTGGGTGGAGGCTGCACCCTCCCACCATCAAAAGTGAACACAGGGGCAGTTCACTCATTTACTCTTATTCCTGGCGTCTATTCCGGGCTTGAGCCAGGCGAGGGGATCCCAGAGGAATCAGCCATGGTGGTTTACCACAAAGGAGCAAGGGAGTCAGAGGGGGCCTCTTGGAGGAGGTGTCTCTTCCAAGCAGGTGGCAGGTAAAGTAAAAACCAAAGGTGGGTCCACAGGAATCACATCTGGTTACGGCGTCCTCTTCTCTGTGGCTCTCTGGTCCTCCCGGTGGGCCTGTGCTGCTGGAGCAGGGGTCTCAGGAGCAAGGCACCCAGGGAGACAGCTTTGTCCTCTGAGGACAAGGAAGGGGCACACCGCTGTCTGGAGCGCCCCCCTGGAGGCCCAGGAGCGTCCGCACGGAATTCTAGCCCTGGGACCCTCTTCGCCCAGGGAGTGTGCGTCCCTCCTTTTTGCAGGGCTCCGTCTGGCCCCAGGAACTTGATGTGTGTAGGTGTTCTGCTGAGCCAGGCCTCTGTTGATAAACCGGCTGCAGCGAGGAAGGGACCCTGTGCCCTGAGCTCCTCCGGCCACGCTGAAAAGCGGGGCAGAGGCATCAGGCTCTGGCCAGAGGCGACACTGAAGTCATACGGGGTGGGGGGGTGGGGGGGGTGGAAGAGGAGGACAGAGATGAATTCCTCTGCGGGGCAGGGTTAACAGGGTTAACAATAACACTTCGGAGCTGGGGTCCCGCACGCTGGACCCCCTCTCCCAGACAATGCTGTCCAGGCTTTGCAGGATGCTTCCTTTGTGTGCCCGAGAGACTTCTGCCAGATTGCTGAGAAGGAGCAGCAGATAAAAATACAACCCTAGTCCCTTGAGCCACACCTCCTGGCTGCTTTGCAAATAGCCTGCTCTGGAAACAGCAGACTTGGAGTTTCATCTCTCAAGTGGGAACTTGACACGGTGGCGTCAAGGCGCGGTCTGCCCTCTGGCGGTCCGTTCTGTGCAAAGACGCATTTTGAGCGCTTTGGCAGAGAATCCACAGCGAGCATTTGCAAAAGTAGCACGCGTTCTTTCTCACCTTCTGGACTCTGGATTCAATGTCTAACAAAGAAATGTATTCCATCCCTTACTCCTGATTCAGGTTGTGGTTCCTATAACATTTACTGACTTCCCCGCGGTACAGTAAGAAGAGTTTCTCCTAAAGATGGACTCGTTAGGCAGAAAACTGGTTTGGTCATTAAAACAGGGAGACGAGAAAGGCTTAGAAAAGCAGAGAAACTCAAAGCTGATGTGTTTGTCATGTTGTTCTTTTCCTGGGTCGTAAGAGTCACTGGAGGCACCTGAGCAGAATGCCCAGCATGGCAGTAGAGCACAGGGTTAAGAGAACCAGACTCCACAGGTTCAAATCCATGCTCCGCCTCTTACTAGCTGTGTGATCTTAGGCAGAGTCTTTAAACGCGCATGCCTCAGTTTCCTCATCTGAAAAACGAGGCCGATAATAGAATCTGTCTTGTAGAAGTGGAAGGGTCCGGTGAACGTACGTGCTAAGGTACTTTGAGTAATGCCGGGTCCGCGGCAGGTGCCGCAGCGTGTTCGGGATTCCTGTGGTCACTATTTCAGGGTGCAAGATCTCAGCCAATCCAGCCACTTGCAATATGGATAGGAAATGTAGCAAATATTGGTTGATGGTAGCTACCAGTGTCCCCAGCCCTGCCCATTGGGGGCTAGTCCCTTTCTGCACTGTGGAGATAGAACGGAGCATGCGCCATTGTGCAGAGGGACCATGACCATGTGACCCATGGCGGGGGGGGGGGGGAAGGGACACACAGATGCAGGGGCAGTGGGCAGCAGTGACAGAACCAGAGTCTCCCAGCAGGGCCGGTGAGTGGCCGTTCAAGCCTGGGGATTACTCGGCTGGGTCCTGAGCTGTCAGCCTCCATAGCTTCTTGTTGCTGGTTTTGCCCCGGTTTCCACCTTCTTCCGAATTGTCTAGACTGCCCAACAGCGTCGTGTAACTTCGTTCTGTCATTTCTCCCTGAGAATCCTGACTGGCATCAGGGCACTGGAGCTCGAAGGGAGGGCAAGGGGCTTGCTCAAAATCACACAGCAATTCTATGGCCGGCAGAGCTGGGCTCCACCTGCTGAGGTTACCAGCCCCCCCCTCCACCAGGCGTGAAGGTGAGCTGGAGCCTTCCCTATTCTGCCACACGCAAGCTCAAGGACACAGGTGGCTTGTTAGAAGCCACAGAGTGTTTGAAAAAATAGTGACAAATGCTCGCTGCTGTGGGACACAACGGTAACATTAAAGCATTTAGTTTCTTCAAGGGTTAGGAACTCCCGCTCAGCTACAGATCCTTCCGCGAACAAACATGGGCTGTTTATGGCTCAAGGGCTCCCCCCAGTGGCTGTCTTGCTGTTGGCCGAGTCCCTTGCTGGGACTTCCGGCCAGGAGGAGGTGACCCTAATAAGGGGAGGGGTTGAGGTAGGACTGTGTGCACCTTAATCTCTGACTCCCATGCAAGGTCAGGCAAGGTCAGGGCCCTGGGGCAGATATAAGCAGCGTTTCCAGTGGTGAAGTTTAGACTTATGGGGGGGGGGGGGGGGGGGGGGGGGGGGGGGGGGGGGGGAACGCCCCCTGGAGGGCCCTCTTCCCCCCTCCCCCACCCCTGCCACGGGCCTGCTGCGTGCCCATTTCCTATTAGTAAATGGATCCCCAGCAGCGGCCTTGCGTGTCCTGAGCATGGGGACCCAGACGAGACTCATCTCGCTATGGGCTCCACAGGCAGTCCACACCCTACTGAGATGTAGGAGGTGCGTGTGGGTGTGCCCACGCGCGAACGCGCACGTGTGATCATGCACACACTCATATGTGCGCATGTTCACACACATGCACTCTCATGCATGCTCTGCCTGCTTTATGTGCAGGACTCATCGAAGGCCCCTGAGCCTCAGTCTCCCCTTCTGTAAAAAGAGGTTTGTGGTGGTATCTCCTGGTGCTGTGCTCAGTGCACGGTGCAGGGGAGGATTGGCAGATGGGTTGGCTGTTCTGTCCTCGGAGATGAGACCCAGGGGCTGAGGGACCAGGCCAGGGAGCGTGTCCTGCCATCGCATTTGACTCAGCAAACCTGCAAACCTCTAGACACTTGATGAATAAGGTACAACCCTCCATCTCAAGGAGGCCACAGTTCTGCAGGAAGGACAGATCCACAGATGATTATAGGTCAGAATGTCTCCTGGCAGGAGAAGAAGTTCAAGGTGCTATGGGGCAGAGGGGAGGGACACCAAAGCTAGGGGGCAAGAGAGACAAAGAGAGGGAGCTGAAGAAAAATGAGCCTGAGGGCAGAGGGTTAAGAAGTATAGAGAAAGAAAGGGAGTGAAAGAAAGAAGGATTAAACATAGATATCAAATCTATGTGTCTATGTATCTATCATCTATCTGTCTATCTATCTATGAATGCATGTGTGTGTTTGGGCTGACAGCTGGACACTCCACTTAGAGGGACCAGAGAAGACCAATGACAGCAGAATCTTTCCAGGAAACTTCAGGAAATGTGAGCTCTTTAGAGGAAAAAGTTCAAGGAGAATGGAGTGGCTGAGGTGGGGTTGGAGGGCGAGGAAGGTAGTGTTGCAGTTGACAGGGACACTGGGAAATGATGGGAGCCATGACTGGGGGTGGCCATGGAGAGAGGAGCACATGGAGGGACTTGAGAACATCCCAGGGCATGGAATCTACAGGATGGGGGGAGACTTGGGGGAGGACCCGGAGGGGTTTCTGCACTGGGCAGCTTTGCTTCCAGAGGGACATCCAGAGTAGGAATATGGGAAGAGAAGACAGATTGCGGGGGTCCCCAGGGAAAGGCTGGAGAGGCAGGTCTCTTTGGGCATGGGGTTAGGAGGCGTATGGACAACCCAGGGGTGGGCAGATACCACGTCTAGAGCTGAGAGAAGAAGAAAATGAGAAAAGGTGCTGAGTGGGGACCTGGGCCTCGGAGGGCTTGCATGTCAGGTAAAAGAGGCCTGGACTGGTGTGCCTTCAACAGCAAGAAGGAAAGGGGGTCAGACAAAGTCGAGAGGGCTCCTACCAAAGGGTCGAGTTCCAGAGGAGCTGGTGGGCATCTAGAGCCCCTTTGAAGGAGATCCTCTGTCCCCACCCCTTCCACTAATACTGGAGGGAAAGGAGGAAAGACCACCAGAAATATGTCTGTATCCAGGTTTCTATGTTCAATGGCCACCATAGAGGTGATGCTCGGTAAAGTCCTGGGGGAGCTTTGCAGACACGGAACACTTTGATGACCAGTGTCCCAGATCCTTCCAAGTGGGGGGCTGGTCCCTTTCTGCACTGTGGAAATAGATAGGGGCAGCCCGCCCCTCCCCCTGCTTTGGAGATGGACTGCAGCTAGCTGACCTCAGCTCTCAGGCCAGTTGTTTAGCTTCTTTGAGTGGCCGTGAAATAGGCAATGACAGAACATACCCTATATTACGACTGTAGTGAAGATCAAGTGTGACCAGGCAGGGCAAGTGCCCCACCCAGAGTCGGTTCTTCCCAGAAGCTGGCGATGATTGCTCTGATGTTCAGCCACCTTCTGTGTCCAGGTTTGCTTGTATGGGGAACTGTATTGTCCAGATGTCCTCTGACACATCCAGAGAAATGGGGACTGAGAAACTCTATCCAGTGACCAGTGCTCTGGGGCATCTGGACAGGAACTTGCTGGTTATGGGCGTTTTGATGCAGGCTCCCCTTGGGGGAAGTAGACAGACCCAAGAGAGGCAAGGAAGTTTCTTTGTCTTTCAAACAAGAATCTGTATTTTATTGTCAAAATGCGACACAGTCATTATGAAATCTTAAAGAAGATAAAAATGGCCCCAAATCCTGATTCCAGGAAATAACCATCGCTAACTGTGATAGGCAGAATATGGATCTGCTGAAGATGTCCACATCCTGACCCTCAGCACCTGTGGATACGTTACTTTACATGCATGTAGATTGCATTAAGGACTCTGCGATGGGGAGATTATTCTGGACTCTCTGGGGAGCAGGGCTGCCCAGTGTAATAGCATGGGTCCTCCAAAGTGGAGAGAGCTTTTCCTGCCAGGTCAGAGAGACGAGACAGACCCTGACTGCTCTGTTTGCTTTTTACCGAAGTTATGTACACGCGGGTCTTCTTTGTCTTCTCAATCTACGGCTTCTCTAAATCCTCTCCATCCTCTTGTTCTTTTCTATTGGTTTTGTGTGAGTTCCTCAAGTGTGCCCCTGTGACCCTGGCTGTCGGTGCTGTTGTGCCCAGCGTGCCTTAGGAATGGCCGGTGGACACCTAGGGTCCACAGCCTTGGGAACATCCCTTGTCTTTCACCAGCTCTCTGGAGGAGCAGCCTGCTTCCCTCTGTCTTCAAACTTTGGAAAGTGGGCTTGGTCCAGAGTTCATCTCCGAGGTCCCAGAGTCCCCGTGGTGTGGCTCAGGGATCTCCACCACCTCCCACCTCCCTTTCACCTCTTCCAGGTCATAGACATGAAGAAGGACATGTCTGTGTGCTTTCTCTTGTCCCTTTTGGTTCTGGGTCTCTAACACGGCCAAAGAAACAGCAGTCTTAGTGGCTAAAAGGAAAAACCACTGTATCACATCTCGTGGTTTTATGGATCAGACCTTTGGTACCAGATTGCCTGGGGCATCTTCTGTTCCTGGTGACATTGGCTGGGGTCACTCATTGACATTCACTTGGTGGCTACTGTGGTCATGGAGGGTCCAAGATGGCTTCTCACAGTTGGTAATTTGGTGGGGACAACTGGGAGGCTGGACTCCCTGAGGCCCTCTCTCTGTCCAGGTGTCCTTCCAGCAGGTAGAATTCTCACATGGGGGCTCAGGACTCTAAGATACAGGAAGCAGGGCTGGAAGGAGTCTTTGAAAGTCTCTGATGCTGACAGAGCATCACTTCCGGCATCCCAGAGCTAAGGGAGGGAGGGAGACCCACTTTTCAATGAGAAGAGTGTCCAAGACATCGAGGCCACCGTCAGTCCATCCCATTGCCTGCCCTGTGGGAGAGGTTGACCAGCTATTCTCCTTAAAGAGCTGGAGAGTAAATGTCTTAGGCTTGCCGAGCTGTACAGTCACTGTCACGCCTACTCTAATCTGCTGCTGTAATGTGAAAACAGCCACCAGCAGTATGTAAGTGAATGAGTGTGGCTGGGTTCCAGTGAACCTTTCCTCATAAAAATGGGCATCAGTCTGCAGCCAGTCTGCCAACCCCTGTTCTACGCAAACAAAGTGGGTCTCTGTGGGGACCTTTCTCATTTCTCCTGTCACCTCTAAATCTTCTTCCATCAACAGATCATTTGATTGACCTTGACGGACCAGGGCTCTCTCACTTAGGGACTCCAGGTCCTACCTTTGGCCAGAGAGGTATGTGAGCTCCCACGTCCTCCCTTGCTTTCATCCACATTTCATGGGATTTGGAGGGTGTGCTTCCTTCTGGGGTGTTTCCCTCCCCACCTTGTGTGCCCTCTGGGAAGTATCAGGGTAGGAGCCAATGGGTAGGCATGAGATCAAGCTGGGCCAATTGTACTGTCTTTCAGGACTAAATCTGGGCACCGAAGTGTAAGGATGGAACTCTTGTCAATGGTGGGAACGTATTCATCCAGTGATCAACTCTCAGCAAAGCTCTTGAGTATTTCTCGTTGCCTATAACAAAATGACGGATGCTCTCCAGGGTTCCCACATCCACATCTTCCTGAGAACACACTCAGACTACATCTCCCAGGATACCTGCCCCTAAGTCTGACTAGCGGGATGTGAACAGAAGCGATGTGTGCCATTTCCAACATGGCCCATTACACACTTCCCATTCGTGGTCCTCACTCTGTTTCATCATCTAATGGTTGAATGGAGAAGATACCAAGGACTTAGAGCAGGGAGGAGCCACAGGATGGAAGGAACCTGGGTCCCTGAATGACTGTGTAGAGCAAACAGCCTCACTTACCACTACCACCACCACCAACAACAACAACAGCAACAACCTGATTAGGCTGTGACACATTGAACTGTGTGAAGTTGCTGCAATGTTGGGTTTTTACTACAATAATTAGCCTGCCTTGATTAGTTCTGGTTGTACCCATTTCTGAGCCCCAAGCTGTTCCGTAGATTCCTTCCAATGATATTCTTTCATACTCAAGATTTTCTACCCATAGCCATATTCTGTCCTTTGCAATCAAAGAAACCTGATGATATGAGCTGCAAGTGGACATAGAGACTATGGCCCAGAGAGGGAAAGTAAACAGCTCTAAATCACGCAGATGTACATGGCAGATCTGAGCCTGGAACCCAGGCCCCCTCACTCAGCCCCCTTCCCACTGCCCTGGGATATATCTCACCCAGAACATAAATCTGGATTCCTATAATGGCAGTGAAATGCACAGAGTCACCTCCAGGCATAGATTTTGCCCAGAGGACCCTGCGCTTGCACCGGAGGCTCAGAGTGAGGATCGATGGGGGGCTGGGTCCTTGGCTGTAAATCACAGCAAAGAGAGTAAAGCAGACCTGCTTTCTGGCAGTAAATTCAGCTCCAGCTAGCAGGCCAGCTTTCTCTTTCTTTCATGGTTCTACCTTGTAGATCAGACAGCGTTTAAGAGAGAGAGACAGACGGACAGACAGAGAAACCATTCCTCATCTTGTTTATTTTCTTTCAGTACTTTAAAAACGACCTTTAACTTGAAAATAGTTTTAGATTCATAGAAACAGTTGCGAAGTAGTACACAGAGGTCCCTTATACCCATCTCCCAGCTTCCCTAAACGTTAACAGCTTACACAAGAGGACGTGGATTAAAATGAAGAAATTAACACTGGTGGTATTAACTACAGACTTCATTTGGATTTCCCCAATATTCCCACTAATGTCCTTTTTTCCTTCCAAGATCCAGTCCAGGGTGGGTTGGACTGTCGACCTATTACACTTTATCAGTCTTTCCTTGTTTTTTATGACCTTGATAGCTTTGAGGAGCACTGGTCAAGTGTTTTATAGAACACGCCTCCATTTGGCTCCGCTTGGACGTGTCTGGTGTTTTCCCAAGATTACAGTGTGGTGATGGATCTGGGAGAAGGGTATGCAAAGGTGCCTCCTTCACTTTGCATCATACTGAGGGAGCATGAAGTCAACATGATACATTGTTAGTGAAATTCATCCAGATCTCTTGGTCCAGGCGGCACCTACCATACCCTACCACTGCACTGGCTGCCATTTTCCCCTTCCCATACTCTGTTTTTCTTAGCCAAGTCAGAGGTCCAGCCCATACTCCAGGAGCGAGGAATTACCCTCAACCCTTCTGAGATGCACTCTGGGGCTGTGGTGACCCCTGCACAGCCTCGACTCCAGGGCCTTTGGGGGTGCAGGGCCAACCCCAGGGGCTCCTCACTCCAGCTGGTCCATCTGCCATGCATCTGTTCAGTCGCCTACTTGCTGCTCAGGGGACCGGGAAGAGGGGTGAGAGCCTGGCTGAGCCCATTGTTTCGAGGCTGGTGAAGGCTGCCAGGCTGGAGGACATGTGGGGCACCAAGGAGATTTGGAGACGATGGGGCCACTCTTCCTCCAGTTCAGGGTTCACCCCTGCCTGTGGTGGAGAAAGGGGCCCCAGCTTCCCGTTCTGGGTAACTCAGGGCTTCAGAGAACACAGACATGGAGCGCTGGTCTCTTGGGGTTAGGATGTTTGTACTCTTCAGTCCTGCAGGGCTCTGAGGGGCAAAGCACACATTCAGAGAAAAATAGCCAGGTGGGAAAGAGATGGCTGCTTTAATTGTCCCTGGGAACGTGTCAGAGGCCCAGAACTACCAGTGCAAAGCTTTGGGAAAAACAACTGCATTGAAGAGGGGTGCCTGGGTGGCTCAGTTGGTTAAGCCTTAGACTCTTGATTTCTTCTTGGGTCATGATCTCATAGTTTGTGAGTTCAAGCCCCACATTGGGGTCTGCATCAATGGTGAGGAGCTGCTTGGGATTCTCTCTCTCCTCTCTCTCACCCTTCCCCTGGCTGGCCTCTCTCTCTCTCTCTCTCTCTCTCTCTCTCTCTCTCTCTCTCTCTCTTCCAAAAATAAATAAACATTACAAAAGAACTCCATGGAGAGAAAACCTTTGGCTCAAGGACAACCTGTATTTTGGGGATTCAGGGGAGGAGGGAGAAGAAGAGGAGGAGAAGGAAGAGGACAGAGCCAAAGAGCGAGACAGAGAGGCTGTGTCTGTCAAGCAGATGCTGCCACACAAACTCCCCACCCAGTCACAGGTGGACAGAGCCAGGCCTGCTTCTAGAACGGTCATTCTCAATGTGGGTTGCATGTTAGAGTTTCCTGAGGAGTGTTAAAAAAAAATACCCATTTCCCAGCCCTGCCCTGAAAAGACTGTAATTTAATTTGTCTTAGTGGAGGCCAGGGACCCCGTAGTTTTGAAAATCTCCCCGTGCAATTCTCGAGTTGCACTGACATTGTGAAATATCATGCTACAACCTTGCTCCTCGGATGAGCACCTTGCATCACCCATGAGACTTAGAAAAGCACCGTCCTTGGCTCGGCCCCTGGAGCAGCCAAGGTGGACCCTGCACATTCACGAGGCCTCAGGGGGGTTTGAGAAGCTCTGGACATGCAGCTCAGGGTGTGTGGGGGAATGGGGGGTGAGGTCTGCTGGTCCCCTGAGGAGAAAATTCGTGAGGAAAGACGGAACCTGGGAGGCCGGCAGGAAATGCTGCAGACTCCCCTCCAACTCCCTCCCAGCAAGCCTACCTCCCTTGAGGAGCAGGTGTAAGGTGGGGGCTGCCGGAGGTCCCTCTGGCATTCCTCCCTCGCTGGGCGGGATGCCCGAGCTAGCCAGGGGCAGGGCACAAGTATTAAAAGGGGAGAAAGCGCTGCCCACCCCCCACATACAGCCTGACTCCTTTGCTCTGGCAGTGCACCTGTGGCCAGGCCTTTCATAAATGCCCTCCAGCCTCAGCTTTCTTCTCTGTAAAATGGGGGTAATGTCTAGCTAGTGGGTAGGTCATCGTGGATGAGCCAAGCAGGTAAAGTGCTGGGTGCATGACCAGTGCTGGTGACACAGGGCCGCCTTCCCTGCCAAGGGAATGGGCTCCCCGTGCCTTGTGCCCCGTGAGAGGACTTTGCCTTTCCTGTGAGGTTCCCAATTGTGTCAGCCCAGCCTGTGCGTGAGCAACAGGGGGAAGTAACTGTCTCCAAGGCTCACGTGTTCATTTACCAACTTCTCTACTCTGGGTTCATCTGGCACGGAGCCCCCAAAAGACTCACAGGAGCAAACACATGAGTGTCTGTAGTACATCAGTCCCTTCATATCAAGGTTTCTTTTTTTTAATGTTTTTATTTATTTTTGAGAGAGGGAGACAGACAGAGCACAAGCTGAGGAGGGACAGAGAGAGAGGGAGACACAGAATCTGAAGCAGACTCTGGGCTCTGAGCTGTCAGCACAAAGCCCAACACGGGGCTCAAACCCACGAACTGTGCATGAGATCATGAACTGACTTGAGTCACCCAGGTGCTCCTGTGCCCATGATGTCATTTCCTCTTGTGCACAGGCTCTGTGTGAAGAAGCTGCAGATCAGAGAGGGCAGGTGGCCTGGCCAAGAGCACCCAGCAATGAAACCTAGTCCCCAAGCAGCTGCTGGGTTGCATCCTGGCTCCTGACGACTCCAATCCCCACTCCTCTGCCCTCCTTGCTGTTTTCTCCTCTCTTTTCCCCTCTTGCTTTGTTCTTTGTTTTGCTCAAACAAAACTGAATTCATTTTTGCTGAACGTGAAAAATCCTGGGACAGGCAGATACAATTCCATCAGGACCGGCCCCTCAGCGCAGCTGCCGGGGACAAATACATTCGTGATCTGTGGAGCCACATTCCACGGGGGTCCCAGGGTGCTCCTGTCCCTGTGTGCACGACACGCCCGTGTGCACGGACACGGTGGCTCAGCTGTGCCAGAGCTCTAGGCCTGAGCTTTATCTGGAGGGGCACCACACTGGGGTCCCCAAGCCCCCGCAGTGAACATCTATGCCCTGCGCATCAGGTTTTTGTTAGGAGACGTCCAGGGTTGACAACAAACCCTCGTATTGCCCAACACCCAGGCCCCCCCAAGCTGGGCTGCCAGATGGGTCCCTGAATGCTCAAACGGCAGCCGCTGTAGGTCCGAATGTCCACCTAGCAGCAGGGCTGATCCTCTGCCACGTCCCGGAGCCTGGCCCATGTGGCAGCGTCCCTGGGCCACCTGTTGGGGGCGCTGGACGTGGACAGGCAGCTCCTGACTCCGGACCCTTCCAGCCCGTCCCAGCAGAGCCCGTGCTGGCTTGCTCTCAAGAGGACCCTTCATTCCGGCTGTCAGGGACAGCTGTGGGGACCAGCAGCCCTGTGGAGGTGGGCGTGGGTTCCTGCTGGCCACCAGGCCCACTCAGGCCTAGGCGGTGTCCTGTGGTGCCAGGAAGGCCCCTGCTTCGCCCGGGACCCTCGGTAAGGCCCAAGGCCAGCACTTCCCACTCTGACAGGATGTTACATCCCCAGGGCTGCCACCCCCAGTTACCAGAAACTGGGCAACCTGATGCAATGGAAATGTATTCCTCACTGCTCTGGAGGCCAGAAGTCCAAAATCCGGCTGTCATGGCAGGACCTGCTCATGGAGCACAGCCCCTCCTGTCTCTCTGCCCAGCTCCTGGGAGCCGCTGGCCCTTCTCGGCATGTAAAGGCATCCCTCCAGTGTCTGCCTCCATCTTCCCTGCGACCACGTGTGTGTGTGTGTGTGTGTGTGTGTGTGTGTGTGTGTCCCTGTGTCCCAACTGTCCCCTCTTTGCTCTTATAAAGACCCTGGGCACTGGGTTAGGGACTACCCGTCTCCAGTGCAATCTGATCTTTTTTTTTAATGTTTTTATTTATTTTTGAGAGACAGAGAGACAGCATGAGCAGGGGAGGGTCAGAGAAAGGAGTCACAGGATCAGAAGACAGGATCCAGGCTCTGAGCTGTCAGCACAGAGCCCAACGCAGGGCTTGAACCCAGGAACCATGAGCTCATAACCTGAGCAGAAGTCAGATGCTTAACTGACTGAGCCACCCAGGCACCCCCAGTGTGACCTCATCTTAACGGGATGACATCTGCAAAGACCTGTCTCCAAAGAAGGTCGCATTCACAGGTACGGAGGTTAAAACCTGAACAGATGTTTTAGGGAGAATACAGTTCAACCCACCATGTGTTGCTCTGTCCCCCAACACCCCAGAGTCCTCTGGAAGCTTCCAGCATCAGCTTCTCCCTGAACCCAAGGGCAATTCTCTCTCTCCAGATTCCTTCATCTGTTGCCTCCCATCATGGGGTCACCCTGATGGGCTTCCATCAGAGCCTCCTTGAGCTGGGTCAGCTGAGTCTCCAAAAAGAGGAGGGTTGATCGGGGAAGAGACACAGCACTCAGTCATCTTACTGGTCCTTGGGGACTATCCCTGTATGCAAGGCATGTTCGTATCCAGGACCCCATGTCCCAGCGAGATGGGGATCATTGACTCATTGTACAGATGAAGAAACTGAGGCTCCTAGAGGGCAAACGACTTGCCTAATGTCACAATGCTGGGGCATTGATCCCAGGTCTTCCGACGCCAAGTTCAGGATTACAGTGATTAGTTGCCTCCAGGAGAGGGTGGAGGAGGGCCCCTCCTGGTGTTGGGGCCAGGCCTAAGACAGAGGGCCAGAGCAGGGCAGACTGGCAGTGATGTGCCGGAGACGGTGAACCTGCACATCTCCTGCCATCCTCCGCCCCCCACGCCCTGGTGGAAGACACATGGATAATGTGTCATGAGAATTATCTCTTCAGGGACATAAATATTTCCCTCTTGATGGCCCGGCACCTGCCCTTCATCATGTTATGGTAATCTTTTTCCATTTTTTAGCATCTGCTGCTCAGAATGCTTCATACGTTGACTGGAGAATGAAGTGGGGGCATAAATCAGGAGCGAAACGCCCGGACCTGCCTTCCCCGGTGTGTGTGCCGGTGCGCTCGGTGCCACGATCTAGTAGTTATTTTAACTGTTGCTGGGTTTTAAGGCCTGCTGATATACCGGTGGCTTCTTCATATGCGGTGGGTCATTTGTGGCTCCGGCCGCCCGCTGAAGGACACCCCTGGAAACAGATCGAGCGACTGAACTCACAGGATGGGAACAACTGGGCGCTGGGAAGGGCAGTGATGGCCTCCCTCCTCGGCCACGTGCACAAGCCAGTTGGATGTGTTTGGGGAAATTGATAGAATTCAGGTGTCAGTCTTTGACATTAAAATCCTTTCTCATACAGTAAAGAGTAAATGATGTGGACGGAGGTAAATAGCAGCTATGGACAAAATAGACTCCGAGAAAACGGTCTTGGGCTGCCTGTTGGGGATTTAGCAGTCATGAGAATCCCTGGTGGGATTTGCAAGATGATTTTGGAAGGGGGCAGCGGTGCGGGGTGGGAGTGATTGTCCAGCTTCTGGAACTCGGCTAGATCAGCGAGATCCAGCCGCTCTGTGCTGAGCTTTACTTCCTCCTCATCACCCCGTCCAGGACAGGCCACGTCTGCCGTGTGTCTGATAAGCCACACACCTGCTGGCGGGGAACTTTGGACTTGCCCAGAGGCCGGAGTTTATGGAGGTGCTGCCCCAGAGGTGTAGACACAGGGGCATGTCCGTTTGCTTCAGAGAACACCCCTTGCCCTGGGTTTGAACAATTTGGAGTTAGAGAAGCTCGCTCTGCCTCTGTTTCTAACAATTCCTTGTTTCTTTCTTTTCTTTTTCTATTTTTCCTTTTCCCCCCTTCCTTCTTCCTCTTTTACTGAAGGTTTATTTATTTGTTTTGAGAAGGTGAGAGAGAGAAGGAGCATGAGCAGGGAAGGGGCAGAGAGAGAGAGGGTCCCAAGCAGGCTCTGAGCTGTCAGCGCAGAGCCCAACGAGGGGCTCGATCCCACAAACTGTGAGATCATGACCTGAGCCGGAGTCAAGATTCATGCTTAACTGATGAGGCACCTAGGTGCCTCCATTCTTCCCTTTTATTAAAAAAAGTCACATATTTTAAAATATATAAACCATAATTATGAATCTATTACCCAGCTTAAGAAATAAAACATTGCATCTGCACTAATACCACCTGTGTCCCCACCCAGCCACCTCTGTCCTGTCACTGTGCCAGTGGCCTCCTCTCCTGTGAATCACATGCTATTTAATCTCATGCATTTTTGTAGTTTAAACAACAGGTGGTATTGTTTTACATGTTTTCAGTTTTACGTAAATGATGTCATTTGTACACTGTAAATGACACATTCGTTCACAGCCAAAGTTTTCCTTTCAGCCTTGTAAATGGGATTTATCTGGGTTGATACATGTAGGTCTAGTGTAATCATTTTAATTACTGTAAATATTCTATCATATGAAACTTTCACCATTACCCATTCCCTTGTTGAACTGTGTGTGTGTGTGTGTGTGTGTGTGTGTGTGTGTGCGCACGCACGTGCATGTGCAACCATGCTCATGAGGCCCCTGGGGGGCTCAGTTGGTTGAGCATGAAATTTCGGCTCAGGTCATGATTTCAGTTTGTGAGTTCGAGCCCCACATCAGGCTCTGTGCTGACAGTGTGGAGACTACTTGGGGTTTTCTCTCTCTTGCCCTTCCATATTCTCTCTCTCTCTCTCTCAAAAGAGGTAAAAAAAAAAAAAAAAAAAAAAAAAGCATGCTCGTGTGAACTTGTTTCTTCACCCCGCTCCCCAGACTCACAGTCCCCGGGCACCCCCTGCCCAGCTCATCCTGCCCGCATCTCAGAGGAAATAGTAAGGGGTGCCAGGATGGCTTAGTTGGTTAAGTGTCTGACTTCAGTTCATGTCATGATCTCACTGCTCAGGGGATAGTTCTACCTGCCGCCTGCGCGGGGAGGGGCTCAGCCTCTCGGAGGTGCCCCCACGTGCTGCTGCAGGCAGGGAGGCCTCCTGTGCCTCCCCTCCCCCAGGGCTCCGAGAATGCCCTGCCGTGGCCCCTGCCCGGGTTCCGTCTGCGGGTGAGCTGATGCAGAGCCCCCCCAGTCCCTGGGCATCTGGCCAGGCTCTGGCCAGGCAGGAGAGACTGCCTCTACTCAGAGTCCACTTCCCTCAGCAGAGATGGGTGACAGGAGCGGCGGGAAGAAACGAGGGTCACTGGGAGTGTTTGGGGCACGAAGACACTGGCAGAGCCGGCCGGCGGAAAGAGATATCCTAGAGGGAGCTGAGAAGTGTCACTGGGGATTTTTAAATGCCAAGCTTTTAAAACGTCCACCTTTACTCAAGTGAATGGAGAGATTGTGAAAATTTTGTACAATGGAATATTACACGGCAGTAAAAATGGTTGAACCCCAAGTGCATGCAGCAGATCAGGTAAGTCCCACAAGCAATGGTGCCCGCAAATGCTTCTTGCAGAAGAATGCCCAGTCCAGCACCTCTGCTCTCGGATTTGAACCTGAAGCAGACAGAGCCTCACTTTGCAGAGGCAAGCAGGTCACGTGAGGGGCTGGAGGGACTTTCCAGCTGGACCAGTGGGTTTTTTAATTGTGTTCAGGGGAGCCTCGGGACTTCCGTGGAGGGGGTGTGTCTCAGGCTGGGGCTCTAGGCTCCCCCCCACCCAGTGGTTTCAGGCCTGGTGGCTCCTCTCTTCTAAGGGACTCACTTGGCCTCTATTTCAGCCCCCAGCCCTGCCACTGTGTCCTTGGGCAAGTTTGGGCCTCTCTCGAGAATGAAGATGAGGATTCTTTACCCATGGGGTGGCAGGGAGGATTCCTCAAGCTCGTCCTTGGAGAGCTGAGCACCGTGCCCAGGACACCATGCTGACCCAATTCATGTGTCATTTTATGGCCACTTTTACTGCATCAGATTTATAGATTTGCTTGTATGTGAGTTTCACTTTGGAAAAAACAAAAAGTTCTCCTGCTTAAATAAAATGTTTGGAAAATCCTGACCTTGTCCATCCTTTCTTTTTTTTTTCATTTCTTTTTTATGTTTTTTAATTTATTTTTGAAAGACAGAGAGAGAGAGTATAAGCAGGGGAGGGTCAGAGAGAGAGAGAGACCCAGAATCTGAAGCAGGCTCCAGGCTCTGAGCTGTCAGCACAGAGCCCGAC
>NC_043701.1:178644417-178652981 GCF_006229205.1 Suricata suricatta | reverse complement strand
GTTCTCCTGCTTAAATAAAATGTTTGGAAAATCCTGACCTTGTCCATCCTTTCTTTTTTTTTTCATTTCTTTTTTATGTTTTTTAATTTATTTTTGAAAGACAGAGAGAGAGAGTATAAGCAGGGGAGGGTCAGAGAGAGAGAGAGACCCAGAATCTGAAGCAGGCTCCAGGCTCTGAGCTGTCAGCACAGAGCCCGACACAGGGCTCAAACCCACGAACCATGAGATCATGACCTGAGCCGAAGCCAGAAGCAGATGCTTAACTGACTGAGCCCCCCAGGTGCCCCTTGTCCATCCTTTCAAGGGCAGGAGAAGGCACAGAAACTAGAGGTGTACCACGATTCACACAGGCCCCCGGCCCATCTGTGGCTTCCGGCCAGTCACCTCACTTCTCGGGGCCTGGCCTCCTGTGGACAGTCACATGGTTCGGTGCAGGGCTGGTGTTCCTCTTCTCCTCTTCAGGGAGCTCAGAACCAGGGAGGGCAAGACGGATGGGTGGGGGGAGGGAGCCAGAGACCCAGAGCGTGGACTAGGAGAACAGACCCATCCAGGACTCCAAGGCCAATGCCCTGGGAGCAAAGTGAGCCCATCAGGGGTTCAGTGCCCTGCAAACATATCCCAAACTCTAAGCCCTGCAGCCAGCACCTGTGCAGGGCGATAGTGCATGGCCCAGGGACTTGAGCATCAAGGGCTCTACAGCGCCCCCTCCTAGCACAGAAGAGCAAATGCCTGGAACCGCTGAAATGAACTGGTCTGGTGTTTCTAGGAAAGCAAGATCAAGGCTCTTGGCTAGGGCAGTGCCGGCCCAGGGGGGTAAAGATCCGAACCCAAAGTCTCACAGCCCTTGGGGAGGGGATATCTGGGATGTTATCTTGGGCTGGAAGGACGTTACAACATCCCTGGCAAAAGGTCCAAGATCCTTCCCAGAGCAGGACTGGCTCCTGATTTCTCAGAAGTCTGTGGGTGCCCTGCGTATCACTAGTGAGGTACACTCCCCGGCCTGATGGTGATGCCCATGGAGGTCATGGCCACAGCTGTTCCCATCATGCCCTCACCCCAGGCAGCTCCACAGCGTTAGGCAGGTGCTGGTCCAGCAGGAGCGCAGACTTGAAACAGCATCACCGGTCTTGGCCACGGTCTTTCCTTCAACTGCTCATTGATTCAACAAATAGGTATTCACCGTGTCAGCTGCTGTTCCAGGTTCTGGAGGAGAGCAGTGAACAACACAGACACAGAGCCCCGTTTACCTGAAGCGCACACATTACAAGCAGAAGAAGCAAAGCAAAGTATGTCAGCTCTAGTAGTCATACGGGCCAAGGAGGAAAAGGAGGCGAGGCAAGGCGTGAGAAGCACAGAGGGGAGGTCAGAGGCAATATCAAAGGGAGAGGCCAGAATGGGTATCATGGACAAGGAAGCATTTGAATAAAGGTGTAAAGGAGGGAGGGAGCCATGCAGACATGCGGGGCAAGAGCAGGCAGAGGGCACAGCAAGTGCAAAGGCCCTGAGGCAGGTGCTTGGCTGGCCTTTGTGAGGAGCACTGAGGTGGCCAGCATGGCTGGAACAGTGCGGATGAGCTTGAGGGCTGCAGCACAAGACATCTATGGCCACAGTCTGGAGTTCACAGGGGGCCCGGTGGGCCATAGAATAAAAATCTGAGCTCTTTTTCTGCATCAAAGGGAGTCATAAAGGAGATTTGGGCAGGTAATTGTGAACATGAGAATCCCAAATTGTGAGTAGACAAGGCTGTTTTGTTTTATTTTTTGTTGGTTTGATTCAATCAAACCAAACCCAACCACTGTGAAAAGGGATTTGTTTTAAAGAATTGGCTCACTCAGCTGCAGAGGCTGACAAGTTGCTAGATCTGCAGGGTGAGTCGGGGGCAGCTGGAGGCCCGGGAGAGCTGATGTGGCTCCAGTGCAAATGCCTGCAGCCTGAGACCCGGGAGGAGCCCGTGTTTCCATTCTTCCCCTTCAGGAAGGCAAGAGGAGTTCCCTCCTCCTTGGCAAGTGGAGGCCTCGACCTCTTTGTCCTGTTCAGGCCTTCCACTGATTGGGCAAGGCCCACCCATGTTCAGAAGAGCAGAGCCAGCCACATACACCAGTGCAGTCATGCTTGGAAGAGTTCTGCATTTGGCTCAAGGCTCCGCGCTCATCATAATTTTTAAACATAAGGCCCCACCTTTTCCTTGTAGTGCACTCCACCAAGCGTGTAGCAAGTC
Source organism: Suricata suricatta (assembly GCF_006229205.1). Taxonomy (NCBI): domain Eukaryota; kingdom Metazoa; phylum Chordata; class Mammalia; order Carnivora; family Herpestidae; genus Suricata; species Suricata suricatta. The sequence goes on along the minus strand of NC_043701.1, from coordinate 178,650,763 downwards.
CCCCGGGGGGATTACCGTAACCTCCCCCCGGGGTTCTTCTGAGACAGCAGTCAGACGACACAGGCGAAGCACTCGGCACCTTGCCCGACACACAGCATATGCTTCCTAAGTGCCGGTGTCGCCACTACTGCCCAGCACGACCCAGCCCGGCTGGGGCCCCCGGGGGCCACGGAGATGAACAGGGCACCGAGCCTGCCCTGCAGGAGTTCCCGGCCCAAGCGGTCACCATGTGAGAGGCCACCATGGGAAGACCAAGTCACGCCTCCTAGTTCTTCATCCTTGTTGGAAACTGGGGAGGTTGGAATGGACCTAGGAGGAAAGGATACGGTGGGAAAGAGGTGGGAGTGGTCTCGGGAGCTGTGCGGGGAGTGGGGAGCGGGGAGCACAGGTCAAGAGGGCCGGGGACCCCAGAGCTGAGCTGGGCGTGTGTCCCCTGAGTGGGCCCAGTCTCTCTGAGCCTCCAGGTCCTGACCAAGCAAATGGGTGAAATAACACAGAGGTGGAGACGTGTCAAAATGCACAGGAAAGGATATCTGGTAGAGGGTAGAGGCTACTGCACAACCCCAAGGGAGGGCGGGGGGAGGGGGATTTCTGGGACACACGGAGATATGACAACCCTCTGGCCTTGAAGCTGTCCCTCAAAATGCCTGGGAACTCCCCCTCCCTCCCACACTGTTCGGAGCTGCTCACCAGCAGAAAGGTCCCAGCTTAGCTCTCTGGCCTCCAGAGCCCCCTCAACACCCACCCCCCACATCTTTTCTCCCCAAGGAGCTCAGAAGGATCCCTTTTAAATGCCAGAGGGGTCACACCACTTGTCTCTGCACAACATCCTGGGCTCCGGCACTTTGAGACTGAAATGCTTGGTCCCCATATGCCGTCCTCCCCCCACCCCCGAACCTCACCTCCCACTATCGGCCCCTCGGTTAACAGTGGATTCTCTTGCACGTTGAGCCTCTAGCCTGTCCCATTTCAGGGCCTTGGCCCTTGCCGTTCCCTATGGCTGGAAAAATACCCCCTCCATGGCTAACTCGTCCACTTCAATCAGGGGCAGTTCAGATGCCCCTCCTCAGACAGGCCTCCCCCACCCCAAATTTCATGGCTAGCACTCGCTTTTCCCCTCACTGTATTGTCTTCATTGCCTGCAGCATGACATACGATACTTCTCTTGTTGATTTTCTGCCCTCCTACCAGAATACAAGCCCCACAAAGGTGGGAACTTTTATGTTGTTCATGTTGTCTTATATCCCTGACATCCAAAATTATGCCTGGCACAGGATAGGCACTCAGGTTCTACAGGCATAGAAACTGAGGTCCAAGGAGACCACATGCTTTTCCAGGAACCTAGAGCCCTGGGGCTGAGACTGGCTGTGCTGGCGGATGTTGAAGACCCTGCTTTCCGGCAGGAGAGGGTTTCCGGCGGGGAGAGGGTTTCCGGCAAGACAGGGTTTCCGGCAGGAGAGGGTTTCCGGCAGGGACAGAGTTTCCGGCGGGGACAGGGTTTCTGGCAGGGAGAGGGTTTCCGGCGGGGACAGGGTTTCAGGGTTTCCGGCAGGAGAAGGTTTCCGGCAGGACAGGGTTTCCGGCAGGAGAGGGTTTCCAGCAGGAGAAGGTTTGCGGTGGGGACAGGGTTTCCGGCGGGGACAGGGTTTCCGACTGGAGAGGGTTTCCGGCAGGACAGGGTTTCTGGCAGGAGAGGGTTTCCAGCGGGGAGAGGGTTTCTGGCAGGTCCTGGTCGTATTTGCAGGTTTCCATGGTGTACATACTTCCACCATCACCGATTTCAAGGTATGGACACAGCCCTGGATGAGGAGTTGGGAGGAGATGTGTTCTGTGGGCTCTGGAATGAAGCTGGAATCAGCAAATCCCAGTCCACCGCTGCCTTGGGCTTCCTGATGTGCTTTCCTTTCCTAGACTGTTTAATGCAGCAGGAGAAATCATTTCTGCTTCATTTCCCACCACCCCACTCCCTCAAATCCCACTTTCTGATTAAGAAAATGGCCTCAGTTGAGTCCCTGGATGGTCCTGGGCCTTAGTTTCCCCATCTGTCTGATTTCCAGATCCTCGCATCCCAAGGATCCCAGACATCGTCATGCGCAGTTCTGCTGTAGAACACCAGGGGGCAGCCTTTCCCCATCGAAGGAGCCAAATGCAGTCATTCCCTCCTTCAGCGCATCACTCTTAGCTGAACCCAACCTGGTCAGAGGGGCCCTGCCTGGCTTATGAATCAGCGATTGTGCCCAGCCTGGGGCAGGCGTCCACATAAAGGGCCCATTGTCTTCACTGAGGCCTTTTGTTCCAACAATGGCCCAAGGAAAATGGGATTGGGTTGGGGGCCCAATGGCTCTCTGGTGGCCACTCTGGGGGTGGGATGGGGGGGGTAGAAGGACCCCTGCAGGTCCCTCTCTCCTGTCCCCACCATTGCCATTCCCACCAGCTTTGACAGGTGGCGCTTCTTACCTGTGCCCTTGGCTCTGCCTTGCCCCTACAGCTCAGGCCACCCTCCCCCCAAGCATCCCATTTTCTTTCTCCAGGTCTCCGTCTCTGGGATTCACCTGGATACTTTATCTAACCCTACTTAACCCAGCTGGACTTTGTGGGCAAGGGCTGTGAGATGGGGTTGTAGTTGGGATATTGGCTCCATTTCCGTCTCCTGTCCGCTGCAGCTGTTTGACAGGGCTCCGGGACATATTGTTGGTCAGCACAGGCTCTGGGGCCTCTGTTAATGTCGCACCAGAGACTCCGCACAGCCTCTGGCCAAGCTGGTCCCTATGGTAACCTCGTCTTCACTCTCCCAACTCACCGTGGCCCATGGGCCCCCCTTCATCCTCCCAACAAACCGGCTACTCTCCACCTTAGGATCTTTGCACCTGCTGTTCCATCTGTCCAGTGCTGTCCACCGACTGGCCTTATAGACTGCTGTGTTTCTTTCCTACCAGATTCCACCTGTCCTCGCTGCCCCCAGGGCTCTGTCCAAAACTCCCAGGCTAGGAATCTGACACTGCCTGTGACTAGACGTCATTTGTCCTTGCTTGTGAAGGTGAGTTTAGTTCCCTTGGAGAAAGCACAGAGCCGGTCCCGCCCTCCCCATCTCCTGGGCTGGCCTCCATCTACAGACGCTGCTGACCAGAGCCCGGGCATCTGCAAGGCCATCCCGGCTGGAAGGGTGCCGACACAGCCAAGGGGGGTTCCATCCTGAGCATCAGCCCTGGGCCTGGCTTGGAAAAGCATTCCGGGCCTAGAAGAAATCAGACTCCAAGCCCCCAGTGAAGCTGTATCTGCCTTGTAACCACATCCACCAGGCTCCAGAGGCAGCACCAGATTCTGAAGCAAAGGCACAAATGTGAAGGCAAATCAAAGGTCAAACTCCCAACAGCATGACCTTGGGCAAGTCAGTTAACCCTGCTAGGCCTCAGTTTCCCATCTGCGAAGTGGGAGGTCACAGCATCTGCATTCCAGGCCTGGGCAATCGCCTCTGCTGAAGACCCAGGGCAGGGCTGTGGCAGAAGCGGGGTCGGGGGGTCGGGGTGGGGGTCCCGGGGCACTGGATCGGGTAGCAGGAGGCAGCCAGGAGTCTGAGCTGGTCCTCAGCTCTGCTCACACTGACAATAGTGTGAACGAGGGCGCCCATGTCCTGAGCCTTGTTCAGGCAGCGGCTGCATGGGCCTTACCTGGTTCAATGTCCCCTACAGCCCGTGAAGCCCCCAGGGCCACTGGGGCCCCGCAGCCCTTTTTGCCACATTTCCTCAGGAATCACTGCATTTCCTCTTTGGGGGAGGCCGTCTCTAAAGAGCCTCCAGCATCTTTTGAAAATGTGGTAGTAGGAAGCGAATACTCATCTTCCTTTATTATCCTTTGTTTCCTGCCTCCAGGTCTTTGTCCTGAAAGGTCCCCTGCCTCCGCCCCAGGAAAGATGTCAACCTGATCCACCAAAGGAGAGGGGGACATGGGACAGGGGTGTTTGCGGGGTGGTTCTGCTGAAGTCCACCCCACCCCACGGGACTGTGCTGTTCTGAACACGCCCCACCTCGGGGAGGGTCCCTTCCCTTGCTCCCCCAGCAGACTTTGGCTTGGACGAACCCAGGTTTAAAACCCAGCTGGCACTGGCCATGAGCCATCTCTGGGCCTCAGCTGCTTCTGCTTTGGGGAGAGGAGAGAAAGAACCCCACTCTTCAGGAAGGAAGGGCCCCAACCAGAGCTCCATGTAGGCTCTGACCTGCTAGGCTGGGGTCTCATCAGGGGCTGTATACATATATATTTTTTTTTAAGTTTTTAAAATTAATTTATTTTTGAAAGAGAGAGAGAGCATGAGTTGGGGAGGAGCAGAGAAAAAGAGAATACAAAGCAGGCTCCGAGCTGGCAGCACGGAGCCCGACACGGGGCTCCAACCCTCAAACCTGGAGATCATGCGCTGAGTCGAAATCAAGAGTTGGACACTCAACTGACCTGAGCCACCCAGGCACCCTGGGGCTGTACATTTTATTAGCAGGAAAAGTGTGGCCCCTGAGTAGGTAAACAAATGCCTCCTGGCCTTTTTGCATGAGAAGAAGGTGTAACATTCCAGGACTGCCAGTCCCGTAAAATCTAAAGCACACTATTTGCTGAGGGACAAGGACTTGATCGCTAAAACGTTTCATATGGTGTTTAAAAATATAAAAAATGCAAAATATATATATGCAAAAATGCATACAGAAATAACGCTCCTCTGCGTCCTCACAGGCGGCCTTTGTGGGACCGACTGAGGCCAGGGCAGGTCCTGAGACCAAAACCGGGGGTCACATTTCCACCCTGTGGAGATGCCTCCTAGCTGCTGGGCAGAGTCTGCCCCTGGGGCCCCGGGGAAGGGGAGGCTGGGGCAGGAGGCTCAGGTCAGACCTCTGGGCCCATGGAGAAGACAGCAAGGGTGGACCCGAAGGCTCTAGATCTCAGACCCCCACCCTAGGCGGCAGCTCCCACCTCTACTACCCTACAAGTTTCTCAGCTCCCGACCTGAGCCTTACTTCCCTGGAGGACTTCTGTCTTCTGTCCACTGAGATGTGCAGCCCCCACCCCTCTCCCAGCCATGGCAGTCCCGGGGCTGGGGATTTGTTGGGCCTTCTGGGCACCCCGTGCCCTGATGCCCCATGAGAGACATGGACAGGAGGGTCCCTGAGCAGTGAGGTGGGGCCTCAGATCAGCAGCCTGGGGCCCCACACCCACTGCCTCTTCCCCCAAGAAAACATGGAGCAACCATGTCATTCCAGGACCAGTGGAGGGTCGTTCCTTTACAGCCGGTGACAGACTCAGGCACACCTCTCCTTGTGTCCTGTGGGTTCAGTGTCCAGGGATCAGGCCAAGCACAGACCTCTGGCTCCCGAGGGCTCCCCCAACTCCTTCTGGCCGGAGGTCAGAGAGGTTGATGGAGGGGCCAGCAGCTGCCAGGCCCCACATTCCCACCTGTGAGCAGCACTTCTGTCCCAGTCTGTACCTGCAAGTCCCTCTGTCCCTCAGAACACAGCACCTGCCCTGGCCTCCATGAGCCCTCCCTGGCCCCACAAATGGGTAAAAGGGTCCGTGGGGAAGACCATTCCCTGCAAGGTTGTTTCAGGCAGGAACCTCCTAGTGGCTCAGAACGAACTCCAGGAGGTCGCTGGGCAGCTCTAAGGTGAGTGCGGGGGTGGGGAGCCGGGACTCCTGTGGGTGCCCTTTGGGGCCTACCAGGGATGTGATTCAGCCTCCACCCACACTCCTTCCGGGGGTGACGTCTACAGACTGAGACTCCGTATGGCCCACGGGCCCACCTCTTTGTGGAGTGGGCCGGCCACCAAGACGACCAGGCCACCACCCACGAGGCGGCCGTTTTCCCAGATGGAAGTGTTGGCGGGCACATGGTGGGCCTGGGAGCTCAGCCCTCCTGTGGGCCCTCATGACCCTGGCAGGCCGGCCTGGATCCTGTCCAGACACCTGAGACATGGCCTGGCTGGGGAGTGTCAAGTGTGGGATAAACCCCACTGCGGCCAAGGCCGGGGAGGCCCTGCCCGTCGCCCAGGAGAAGGGCTCAGAGTGAGTCCAAGAAATGTCTCCCGCTTGGCTCGCAGTGAACGCAAAGTTTAATGGCTGCAGAGTCCCCCTCCCTGGAGCCCACCCTTCCCCCATTACCCCGCCCCCTTCACCTCCCTCCCCCTCCCTGGAGCCCGCCCCTTCCCCCATTACCCCGCCCCCTTCCCCTCCCTCCCCCTCCCTGGAGCCCGCCCCTTCCCCAGTTACCCTGCCTCCTTTAGCTCCCTCCCTCCCCCTCCGCCCTCCCTCCCCATTCCTGGAGCCCTCCCCTTCCCCCATCACCTTCTTCCTCCCCAGCTAGGTGTCTAAT
>NC_043701.1:178642156-178644317 GCF_006229205.1 Suricata suricatta | reverse complement strand
GCTCATGCTCTGTCTCTCTCTCTCTCAAAAATAAATAAACACTAAAAATAATAATAAAAATAAGATTAAAAAAAGAAACAACCAACCCCAGAACTCAGAGGCTTAAAATGGTAATCATTTATTATTTACATCTCCTGAATCAAGGCTGGGAATTGGCTGATGTCAGCTGGGCTTAGCCGACTTGCGCAGAGTTTGGCCATGAATCTGGGATGTGCTGGCAGCTCGTTGATCTAGGCTGGCCTCATCTGGGGCTACTGTGGCCTGCCAGGAGTGCAGGAGAGACCAAATAGGAACATGCAAGTCCCCTTAGGAGTAGGTTTAGGACCAGTCTACCATCACACCAACCATGGGCTATTGACCAAATCAAGTCCCAGATTCAAGAATTAGATAAGGGGCGCCTGGGTGGCTTAGTCGGTTTAGCATCCAACTTTGGCTCAGATCATGATCTCGCAGTCCATGGGTTCCAGCCCCACATCGGGCTCTGAGCTGAGCCTGCTTCGGATTCTGTGTCTCCCTCTCTCTGCCCCTCCCCTACTTATGCTCTGTTTTTCTCTGTCTCAATAATAAACAAAAACATTAAAAAATATTTTTTTAAAAAGTAGATAGATAGACTCCATCCCTTTAGTGGGAGAAACTGCCACATCCCAGAGCAACGAAGGTAGACCTGGAAAGACACAGAGAATGGGACCACCTATGTACCCAGCCTGCCCCTGATGCTTTCTGGGCCTCAGTACAAATGATGGGGATAGCCTAGGAAAACTTGGCCTTTCAACAATTAGTCATGAAGGGGTCACAGCGAGGGCCTGTCTTCTATTAGCCTCTGTACCCTTAGTGGGGGCCTTTTCTGGGGCTTCTAGATGCCTCTGGGGCAGTCCGGAAAACTCTCACTGCCCAGGGGGTATAACTGTGGCTGAACCAGAGAGTTGGGTGCAGGTGGGGGACACAGCCTCCCTCCACCCTTAGAGCCTTCAGCCAGTTTTCTGTCTGGTCTGCTGAGTGTGTGGTGGAGTCTGAAGCCCCAAGGACAGGGGAAAGTGTGGCTCCAGATGCCCAACTGTGGTCACACCAAACAGCCCTGACATCCTTCATCTCTCTGGGCCTCCTTCTCTGCCTCCACACATCGACAAAACCTCCACCAGGGCCCTCACATGGTATCACTCAAAGGGCCGGCAGTCTGGCTCCCCTGTCTATCAGTCCTCACCCCCTGGCTGGAGAGCCTGCTTCTCTGGGCCTGCATGTCCAAGGCCCGCAATCCTTCCCAGGGACCGTAAGTGACAACCACAGAGCCTGCTTGTGTACTGACCAGCCTCTGTCCATCGTCATAACCAAAGCGGAGACTCTCCAGAAGTAGGATGGCTGGCTCACGTGGGTCCTGGGGACTTGAAGGGACAAAACGGTGGCGAACACTGAGAACGACTGAGGGAGAGTGAGGGCCATGGGGCGGGGCACACGGGGGGCTGGCTGTTCCTCTGTTGTGCCGTGGGAAGAAGGCATGTGCAGGTTCATGTCTTAGAGTCAGGTGTGCCCAGGGATCATGCCTCAGCCACCACTCATGTGCTGTGTAACATGAATAGCTCTCTTTCCTTCTCTGGGCCTCACACCTGAAAATGGGGAGTGTCACCATTTCATCACCTCTTAGAGCCGGAGGAAGGGCTGAAGGACAGAACGAGCCCATGGCTCTGGGCACAGTACCGGGCACCAAGGAAGCAACCCCCAGGATGGTAGACAATACCCATGCCAACCAAAGATGGGATAGAAACCCAACAACCTCCCAGGCCTGTCTTGTCTACTCTGGGAAAAGCTCTGTGTGTTCTGTAGGCCTGCCTTTGGGGGGGGTCTTTCTTAAATCTCATTTCTGTGCTTGCCCTCGGATCAACTCTCTGCGACAACAGCCAGAAAGACCCAACAAAAGCAGGAGACTTATCTTGTTCTCTTGTTCTAGATGCTGAGGATGACGCCAGGCACACAGGAGACTGACCGGAGCTAGACACATATATCTGTAAATTGCAAAGGTATAATCTCGTCAAATCTCATAAGGGTCCTTCAAGACAGAGTATATCATAACCCCATTGTACAGAAGGAGACAGTGAGTGTTGGGGTCCATCCAGCCAGAAGTGCTGTGTGGCCTTTGGGACCCTGCTTCCCCTACTTGAAAATGTGT
>NC_043701.1:178592207-178642056 GCF_006229205.1 Suricata suricatta | reverse complement strand
GCAAACAATGTAATCATTAAAAGAAAGATGTAATCACCTGTGGTATATAAGACACCAAGCTTCACAGTAAAGCGTGGTCTCTTCCACCATTCATGTTGTCTGTGTTCTTTCTTATAGATATTTCGCCGACACCAACCCCCTACTCAGAGACCCTTGGACTCTGGTGCGTGGGCTGGTCCCCCGCAAGTGAGGCTCAGAGAGCTGAAGCAGCTTGCCCGGAGCCACACAGCCGGCAGAACCAAGACTGGAATGTGGTCCCCTGGTCTGGGACCAGTCCTCCTTCCCAGTACCTCCCGCTGCGGGAGGAGTGCCGATGGTGGCTTGAGCCACACCTGCCCTCCAGGGGACGAGAACCGGTGTCTCTCCAGGGTTGCCCACTCTCAGGACCGGAGGACTTTGGGCAGCGCCTTTTCCAGGACCCAGGAAATTGGGATGAGAGCAGGTGGTTATAGACAACGCCCTGACATTCCCAGTGAGCTCATTCCACACCGGATTGACATGTCCCAGGGAGCCAATGGCGGGGCCAGGCGAGAAGACCCGCACTCCACTGCACTGCTCGGTCCTCACCATAAATCACACACTTTGTCTTCCAGGCATTTCCATTCTCACAAATTCTGAAATTCAAACACGACTTTTCTCTTACCTGGAGCAGATGTTAATTTGCAATGCAGAAGCCTCCATTTGTCGATGATTTTCCATTATCCTTATAATTGCTCCTGCATATAGTGCTCGATAAAGTTATAAACCTGTCCTCTGGGAGCACCAAGTCAATAACAGGGTTATTGATTAGGTGGTGAAAATGGTCTCTGGCGCTCCCAGGTCGGGGTGGCCCGCCTGGCTGCCCATTAGAAGGCTCGCTGGGGGGTCATGGAAACAGTGCCACGGGGCAGCTCTGCCCACGTCTGGGGTCTCCTTGGATCTGCAGGTAGAGCTGGGGAAGGCGGTGGCCCTCAGATAGCAGGTTTTTACTAGAAATGAGCTGGGGAGGCAATGCGGACACCAGGGTGCTTTCCCGGCATCTGGAAGCACCTAGAAAGTGCTTCAGGCCACTTTGCCAAGTGCACTGGGTCATCCTCGGTTGTTCGGCAAAGACAATCCACCTGGGCTTGAATCCACTCCTCTGCTTCCCAGCTGCATGTCCTTGGGCAAGTCACTTCACCTCCCTAAGTCTGGGGCTCCTTGTACATAAAACAGAGGTGATAATAAACCTTTGCTTGCCTCCCGGGAGGGTTGGGAGGGTTCAATGGATTAAACGAAACCAACCAAGTAAAGTGCTAAACCCACAGCTGACATTTGGACTAACGTTTACGGAGCAGGCGCTGTGCTAGGTGCCAAGAGACAAGGTTGAACAGGGTATGGTCCCTGCCATCAAGGAGCTCCCAGCTGCTGGGGTCACAGGCATGCAGCGCACTGCTATCGTAATGTGTGCTCGGTGTCCTGGCCTGCAAGCCAGGGTCTGGGGACCTCAAGAGGCAGGCAGTGGCAGAGATGGAGAGCTTCTGGGCAGGAATAAGTAGAGCGTGTTGAGTGCCTGCACATTAGTAGTGTAGTACATGTCCACTGCTCTTTTACAGAGACAGAGCCAAGTCTTCAAGAGGCCGAGTTACAGGACAAGTAAAGGAAGGAGCAGGCTGTGAGTGAGGGTGACCAGCAATCATGCTTTGCCTGCGACTTTCAGTGTCAAACCGAGGAATGTCCCAGGAAGACCAGGGTAGGTCAGTCTCCCTCCTTGGAGCTATGCCTCCATTTGTGGTCCTCTCACTGCACCCTGAACTGGGGTGTGGTCTCCTCTGGCCCCCCAAGGCCCATCTTGGGGCCTCTGTTCTCCACCGATGGTCTAAGGCAAACCTACTGTCTTTAGACATCCTTGGAGATCCTTCCTGCAGGTCAGCTCACCTGATCCTCACATCCACCTTGGCTGGGTGAGGGGAGGCCAGGACATCGTGGCGACTACGGGGCAATGGGGGAGCCATGAGTTGTCAAGGTCATGGCGCTGGGATGGGCAGGATGGGCACATGGAGTTTGCACTCTTGCCCACTTGCCCTTTCTCTGTCTTTGGTGAGGATCTCCCATGAGCTTATAAGGAACTCAAGCTTCTGTTTGGACTTGGGTGTGGTGCTGACCTCTCGGTTCCCCTGGAGTTGTTCACCCAGCACTCGATGGGCATGTTAGGAAGCCAATGGGATGGAAGTGAGAGCTGGAGGATGGGCCACTTGGGGTGTTGATGGAGTGGCAGCAATGAGTCACACCATGAACTTGGTGGGAGCCAGGCCTTCTTGGAGCCCTTCACTTCCACCTTAATTCACTGTTAGGATCCATACCTTGCCCCAGGCCACCCTAGACATTGTGGAAGTCATACTTAGGAGTTTGCTAGAATGACACGGATCCTTCCAAGGTGCCCTTGGACCCATGGCTCTCAGAATTATCCTTAGAGCAAGGGGCTCCTCTGGGATCCCTCATGAGAAGGCATCTCCGTGAGCAAGTCCTGGTGATACAGGCAGGGAGAGAGGGGAAATCAACCCAAGCCTTCCGTACCCTCCTCCCATAAAGTGCAATTACCTCTGAACTTGGAGTCACAGTTCTCCCCACAGGATGGGACCCTTACTCTATCATCATTTGACAAGTGGACATCCTATCTTGCCCATTTTAGTTTCCTACTCCCCTCCCAAACCCATAAAGTGAAGGGGCAAAGGGTGTGAGGGTGTATGGCACCCCCTGCTTCCATCCTTCTCCATTAAAGGTGAGCTGCTTACTTGCTAAAGTCCCCAAGGAGAATTGGGCACTTTTGGCTCCAGGCAGCAGGATACCTGCAAACTTCGCCAGCACCCCCAGGGGGGCTCACTAACCAGATTGCCAACCCCACCTCCAGGGTCTCTGAGTCAGTAGGTCAGGGTTGGGGCCAAGTTCCCCCAATGATGCTCATGTGGCTGATCATGGACTATACTTAGAGAATCATGCCTCCAATCAATCCATGACGAACTTCCTCCCCTCACTTTCTTCAGCTCTAAAAAGGTGTCAACACCAACTACGGGAAACCGTGAGCAGGGTTACAGTAGATAACAGGGGGAAAGGGGACCTTCTCGCATCTGGTACTTGTAGAGAGTCTCAGCTTTCACGATGGTCCCTCCTTCCTGGGTCCTGAAGCCTTGGTTCTACAACCAAGTTGTAAAGTAGGCCAAGGTATCCTTTGCCCAACGCTCAGTGTTAGTGGGAGGGAGGGTGGCTGAGAGGTCCCGAGCCCTGGGCACGCCCCCTGGCATGCCTCATAGTCCTTCAGACACAGCAGGTGAATTCCTGCGAGGCCGCACATGCTAGATGGGCTCTCCCAGGCCCCTTCCTCAGAGTCCTCCCCAGGGACGCGCACGCCGCCAGAAACCGCTATCAGCAAACACAATCTTTTCAGGATGGCCAGTGTGGGGTTAAATCATGCTAACCAAAGCTCCCGCCTCTGCTCCTCTCCTGTTTTCTTTCTCTTGCCTGCTCCCACCCTCCCCCAGGCCCGCTTTCTCTCCCGGGCAAGTTTAATAAGCCAGTATCGAAACCATCTAGGCCTGGAGCTTTCAGAGATTTAAGACTTTTAAATGTGAAGCACCTCATTATATCCGACTATTTTCAATAAAAAAAGACCTGATAAGCCATTGATATGACACCAGTTATCAGCGGGCCTTGTTTGACGTCGAATCGAAATGTGCACTGCTTGCTTTTTGGGGGTAATGGAATCAAACACTTAGAACCACGCGGTGCTAGTAGATCACTTTTCAAGTAAGAACATTAAAATGGAGAGGGACCCTGTTTGGGGGTTTATAAAAAGAATGCACTATTGTACAGTATGACATATAACAGTGGCTACATGGACAATTGACTTCCTTCCTATTAATCAACTACAATGTTTACCTTCTTATTCCAACCATTTCCAAACCATTAAAAACTAAGAGGATTAGCATCACGTTTCTGCCAGGGTGTACTTTTATTTCAGCAAATACTACTTTCGCCCTCGGAGGAGATTAAAGGCATGAAAGAAATGGATTCTTTATCAGGCACACTGTGTCACACAGGTTAAAAAAAAATAAAAAGTTATCTGGGTTTAAAAGAATATACTGTCCTTGTCCAACAAAAGCCCATTGCAAAAAGAGTTAAATTTCAGGCCAAACCACATAAATTGTGAAGACTAACCCAATGTCAAGGCTGAGTACGTCCGGCCATGTAAATAGTCCCGAAGAGGGATCATTTAGGGACCAGCAGTGAGGTGATTACCTTCTCTCTGATTAGATTTAAAGAGCCACATGTCTCTAATGGAGCTTTAAAAAATATGTAAACATTACAGTTTGAATATGATGAGCTGTTCTTCGGTGGATTTGCCTATAGATGGAAATCCTGAATTCTTAACAGCCTGTGTATTTCCCTTCCTTCTTTTAGAAAAGTTTGAATTTTGCATACAGACAATGTGCAAAATGCCTCCTTTCACTGCCCCCTTATCAAAAGCACAGGTTTAAAAACAAGCATTCTCCCTGTCTTAAGTGGATTGCTGCACGGCTCACAGTTCTCTCAAAGCCTCGGTCAGTGGTTTGCAAAGTGTGCTCTCTGCTCCAGCACCAGGACACCTGTCGGAAATGCAGTAGTTCAAGCCCATCCCAGACCAACTGCATCAGAAAGTCTGAGGACAGAACTCAGCAAACCCCCCGCAAGGGATTCTGATGCTCTGGACATCGAGAACCATGGTCTAGGGCTCCCGCTCTATGACAAGAAAGGCTTAGAGGCAGGCGTGAACTTCCCGAGGATCGCACATCCTGTGAGTAACGGAGCCAGAGCTAAAATCAGTACAGAGTGAATCGGGAATACAAGGCAAGTGAGTCTCACTTCAAATGGAGAATGAAAATATTAATGGCAAATTTAATTAATTAAATTGGTAAAAGAGGAACAACAGGAGAATATTTGCATCATGGAGAGATTAGCTTCCCGACTCCTTTAAATAGTCTCACCCAGAGTCCAGTGCCCCACTATGCAAATGAATTGATCTGCGTGAGGGCTGCCTGTGGCCACATGGACATTAATTGAAGGGCACGGGCACAGGCGGGCACATGGTCAGTAGGAGCCGAATATCCCCATCTCGATCCCCAGCCGTCTGCGTCAGGAGGCCAAAATGAAAGGACTGAAGAAGGTCCTGTAGGGGTGCTTGGGTGGCTCCGTAGGTTAGGCCTCTGACTCTCGGTTTTGGCTCAGGTCATGATCTCCCAGTTCGTGAGTTCAAGCCCTGCATCAGGCTCTGCACTGGTGGGGCAGAAGCAGCTAGGGACTGTCTCTCTCTCTCTCTGCCCCTCCCCTGCTCATGCTCATTCTCTCTCTTCCAAAATAAATAAACTTAAAAAAGTAAACAAATAGAAGGTCCTGTAATCTCCCCCTACCTCCTGCCCCAGGGAGGTTGACCAAGATGCTTTTGTGGCATCCTTATCAACTCCGGACATTTTCATTTTACTGTGAATCTTTACTAATTTATAGTCATTAAATAATATCTCAATTTTGTAACATCTCCTTTCTTTCTTATATAGTTAACTGTAAAACAGTGTGTACTTGCTTACTTCAAAATTCTGGTAAATATAGAAAAGAATAAAGGAGACAGTAAGAATCCACAATCCTACCAACCAGATGAATTCACTATTTACAAGTACATGTGTTCCTTCTCACATATCTCTGGGCACATTTTAAAGATATTTATGATCACATTACATATAACATTTTATATCATGTTTTTTTCATTTAATAATGAAATCTTAGCATTTTATTACATCCACAACTCTTTGCAGATTTAGGCATTTCTGAAAAGAATAGTGATTTCGAAGATGTAGCAATAGAAACTATTCTAAATGAAACTCAGAAGTAAAAATGACTTTAAAAGATTAAGAGAGCACCAGTGACATGTGGAATGATGTCAAGGGGCCACATACATATGTCACCTGGATCCTTAAAGGAAAAGAGAGAGGGGGGACCAAAAATATATTTGAAATAATAATGCCCAAATATTTTCAAAATTGGATTAAAACTATGAACCCACATATATAAGAAGTTCAATAAACCTCAAGTGTAAAAAACATGAATAAAACTTCAAACAGAGCACATTGTACTAAAATTGCTTAAAATCAGCAATAAATAGGGGTGCCTGGGTGGCTCAGTCAGTTAAGCTTCCAACTTCAGCTCAGGTCATGATCTCATGGTTTGTGGGTTCAAGCCTCACGTCGGGCTCTGTGCTGAACATTTGCTCAGAGCCTGGAGCATGTTTCAAATTCTGTGTCTCCTTGTCTCTCTGCTCCTCCTCCACTCACACTCCGTCTCTCAAAATAAATAAATGTAAAAAATTTTTTTTAAATAAAAAAATAAATAATAAAATCAACAATAAATAGAAATTTTGAGAGCAGCCAGAGGAAGAAGGTATAAAACACAGGAAGAAAGAACAGATAGGAATGATAGCAGGTTTCTCGCTGGAAACAATGCAAGCTGAAAAAACAGGGGAACAACATTTTTAAATTACTAAAATTAAAAATTGACAACCTAGAATTCTAACAAGTATAGTTTCAAAATTAAGGCAAAATAAAGACTCTAGAAGATATACAAATCCTGAAAGAATTCATCACCAATGGACCTGAACTACAAGGAGTAGTTAAAAAAGCCTTTTAAGCTGAAGGGAAGTGATCCCAGATACGAACACGTATCTACACGAAGGGCTGAGGAGAGCTGGGAATGGAGGCTACATAGGTGAGCAGAAGCACTGGTTCTTACGATTTAAATATCCTTAAGATGTAGCTAGCTGTTGAAAGCAAAACTGATAGCAATGTAACCCGGGGTTTATAATATATGGAGAAGTAAAATGATTGACGGAATAGCATAATGGCCATCGAGAGAGAAACGAAAATAGACAGTTCTAAAGTCCCCGTACTACACATGAAGTGGTACAAGATCTCTTAAAGACAGACTGTGATAGAGTAAAGATATTACACTATGAACCCCAAACCATGTGTTAAAACAATACAAGGACTTGTAGCTAATGAGTTCATCACAGAGAAACAATAAAGCCGCAACAAAACACCGTTCATCCAAAACAAGGCAGAAAATGAGGAAACAAGGAACAAAGAACAAGCAGGTCAAATAAACAAAAAGAAAAATGATAGATTTATGAGGTTTTACTCTTTTAAAGTAATCTCTGCACCCATCTTGGGGCTTGAACTCATGAACTCATGACTCTGAGATGGAGAGTCACATGACCCAGACGCCCCTTCACTGACAGAGCAAGTAAACGGAAAGTCATTAAGGCTGTGGAGCACTTGAACAAGACTGTATCAACCAACGGATGCTACATTAACTGACATTACCACACACAGCACAGCAGAAGGAAATGCACTTTTTTGTGAGTGCACACAGAACATTCTGGGTCACAAAAAATAGTGTCATTAAATTTAAGAGATTCATATTATACAAAATATATTATCTGACCACAATGGTGTTACATTAAAAATTAATGACAGAGGGGCACCTGGGTGGCTCAGTTGGCTAAGCATCTGACTTCATCTCTTCATGACCTCATGGTTGGTGGGTTTAAGCCCTGCATTGGTCTCTATGCTACAGTGCAGGGCCTGCTTGTGATTCCCTCTCTTTCCTTCTCCCTCTCTCTCTGCCCCTCCCTCATTTGCATGCACACACACTCCCTCTCAAAACTAAATAAATAAAATAAAACAAAGAAGACCTGGGATGTCTAAGTTGCTCATTCGGTTAAGCATCCAACTTTTGGGTCAGGTTGGGTTCAAGCCCCGCATCAGGCTCTGTGCTCACAGCTCAGAGCCTGGAGCCTGCTTCAGATTCTGTGTCTCTCTCCCTCTCTCTCTGCCCCTTCCTTGCTCATGCTCTGTCTCTCTCTCGCTCAAAAATAAATAAAATGTTTTTTAAAAAGACAAAGTTGGGTCAATTTGTGCCTGTATAAGAGTTTGCATTTCTCTGTGCCCTTGCCAAGTTCAGAATCTCATGTAACTTTTTATAATTTTTATATTTTTAAGTTTATTTATTTATTTATTTATTTATTGAGAGAGAGAGAGCACACGGCACAGGTAGAGAGAGAGAGAGAGAGAGAGAGAGAGAGAGAGAGAGAGAGAAGCACAAGCAGGCTTCATGCTGTCAGCACAGAGCTCAATGCAAAACTTGATCCCACGAACCATGAGATCATAACCTGAGCCAAAATCAAGAGTCGGATGCTTAACTGACTGAGCCACCCAGGTGCCCCCAGAATTCTCATTTTAAAATGCTAACTTGACATGTTAAAATTTATTTCTCTGATGTTTATTTCTCTGATGTCTCTAATTTTTATTTGATTTTTCAGCAAATTTAAATATATTTTTCAGGTGTATACTAATTCATCTGTAACTGAGGGTGTGGGCATATTTTTTTTCTGTTTTTTATCTTATTGTCAAGATTATGGTGATTCTTTACTATTATGAATGAATTTACAATATCTTAAATCTATTTACCTCCTGTCATGCTTTGGGAATGCTTTGTTTATAAAGTTAGGGGTATTTCAGTTTTGGGGGGAAGGGTCTATTTTATTTGGCTTTTGCCATACAGCAATTTTACTTTATTGTGTTGTTAAATTGCTTGATCTTTTCCCTTTTAATCCTTCATTACTTTGAATGAATTAATCCTTTGTTGCTACTTAAAAATTTTGATAGGTGCTTTTCTGCAATTTTAGTTGCTTTTTATGATGTGATCTGTAAAAGAATCTGTGGGATTCATATGGGCATATAGTGAGTCTACCTTTCACACAGCTGTTTGCCTGAATCAGCTTGCCCGAGCATGATGTCTGTGTGATTCCTAAAGAAGGGGGGGTCCTAGGTGATGTCTAGGGAAGGGGCGGAAAAGCAGGAGTAGAGGCTGAGCTGCAGAGGGGTGTGTGAGGCACTGCAAGCTGGTCACTCAACCCAAAGGGAGCAAGGGAGATGGGACAGGCTCTAGTTCAAAGCTACCTGCTTGAGCACCTTACATCTTGTTAATAGGCCTTTCATTTGGCATGCATTGCAGAGGAAAGCTTTGGTGATGTTTGGAGAAAGGCAGTGACTAAAAGAATAGCATTAGGAAGAAATGGACATTTGACAGAGAAGCAAGCTCACTGGCATAAGAATGGTGGGTTGGTCCCCAAGACTTCACCATGTAGGCAAGGTGCCTACAGGAATTTGGGTCTTCTGTTAACTGCATGGAACGGAGAAGCCCAGAAAGAGTTTGTTTGTCTTATATGAAGTCAGTCCAGAGGCAAGAGTCCAGGGCCCTGGCCAAGGGACGTTCAGTAGAGTCGGCAGTGACCCAGGCTCCTTCTGGGTCTCCTCTCCCATAGCCCCAGGGGGTGGCCCAGTCCTCCTGGTCCCAGATGCACTTCAGGCAGCCAGAAGCAGGAAGGTTGAAAAAAGCAAACCGAGGTATGCCCCCTCTCTTTTCACACTTCCTGGAAATCTTAGGTCTTCTTGGCTAGAATTTGTTGCACGGCCACACAGGCAAGGATGCTAGAACCTTTTGCTGGTGAATATCTAACTGCCACACTCTCTACCTCGGGCCAACCCTCCCCTTCCCTCTCTTCATTATAAAATGAGTGAGTTATGCCAGCTGATCACCAAGGGCATTGCTAGTCAAGGATCAGTTTACCTCATGGTAGGATCTTCAAGGGCGAGTTGCACACCTTCCCAGATGTTTGTGTGTTTTTTTTCCCCACCCCTCAGTGAGCCAGCCATCTCAATGATCACCTCAGTGTCTTCAGGTGTAAAATGACACAATTACTCATGTCCACCTACCTGCTTGGAGGACTGGACTGGGTCAAATAATTCACGTGAACCACCCAACCCACAACCAGAGGGCAGACAGAGGCAGCCACTTCTGTGCAGCCCAGTAAAGAAAGGCACTCCTGCTCTCCTGGAAGACTGACTCTCCTGTTAACATGACTAAAATACTCTAAACACTGTTTCAGTTGGCCAAGCTGAACCAATGAAGGAAGAAATTAAAATACTTCCACAGATGTTGAAGTAAATCCTTCTCCTGAGGTTCTGGAAGGATGGATTCTTTCTTCCCAAGCTAAGATCCTGGAAGGAAGCTGGATATTTAGGTTTCAAAAGTCCAGAAAGTCCTCTATTTGTCCCACAGAGCTCTCCACTCCAAGAGTTGATAAACTCATGCCTCATACGTCCAGTGTGCCTTGGCTTTCAAATGAACCTTTTCATAGGGAGATCCCATCTTCAAACAAAATGGCAAAGAGAAATCAGAAGAATGTAGCTGCACCCTGACCCAGCCTATTGGAGGTTTGGGGTAGATCAGTTGCCCCCTCCTCTAAACTAGTAGAAGATAGACCCAACGGGTCAACTGGTATCTGAGTGTCTGAGTTATCAGCCATATCAGTTGCTCCCCAAGCGCTTCCCTGACTGGACTCAGGAACACAGCTGGGACACCAAGTTTCCACCCAGTTTAGAGTCAGGACAGTGAGGCTGGCCAGCCTGACCTCTTCCAACAGACTGAGGGGCAGAAGATGGAGAGGAGATTCCCTTCAGCAGGCCCCAGCTTCTGTACAAGTGCCCCAAATGCCAGGGCAGACAGAAGAGATCCAAAGAACAGGAGACAGAAAAACCCAGAGCCCACAAAAATGCCTCAGTGTGGGGAGTTTCTGGGAATGGCACCCGGCTGTCCCTGTGTCATGACCACCACTGGCCGCTGCTGCTCCCAGAGGGAGGAAGGAGAAACGAGAGCTGCTCACACCGTTCTCCACCCTGGGCTGCCACGGCAGAGGGTGTCAGAAGTCCCTTCCTATGGAGACATGAGGACAGGAAATAAAGGTGCTTGCTCTGGCTCCCTTGGGCTTGGCAAAGCGTGATCTGAAAAGCAGTGACGTGGTGGGAAGAGACCCAGAGTTGGCGGGCAGCTGCAAGCCCTGTGTGAATTCACACACGCCCTCAGCCCAAACATGGCAAGAGTCAACCCAAGTCCAAAATAATACCAGGTTTGCAGGTCAAAATTGTTTTTAATGTTTATTTATCTTTGAGAGACAGATAGAGTGTGAGTGGGGAAAGACAGAGAGAGGGAGACACAGATTCCGAAGCAGGCTCCAGGCTCTGAGCTGTCAGCACAGAGCCCGACACACGGCTTGAACTCACCAACCCTGAGATCATGACCTGAGCCAAAGTAGGACGCCTAACCGACTGAGCCACCCAGGCACCTCCAGGTTTGCATTTCAAAACAAAAAAGAAAACCGATATGAAATCACAACTTCTAGTCCAAGCAAGTGTGGGTACGAGGAACAAGTACTCAAGGATTATGGCCCAAGGGCAGCAGAATGGTCCCTAACAAATCCACCTAAAAATGAAACAAGACTGCCGTGCTAGGCCCGTCATGTTCATTTACCTACATGTCATGAATCAAGTCAGAGGGGCTGCTCAGTGGTGGAGTGCAAGACTCCTATGAGCATCCCCGGAGGGCGTCCCCCGTGCACGCCTCATCATGTCACAGAGCCAGTGCCTTCCCACGTCCCCCTGCGGCGTGCCGGGCTCTTCCCCTCCACCACCACAACGGGCATATCCCACACGAGGCCACCCCTTCTTCCTGGGGTTCTGAATGGGCAGACACGGGGGTCAGAGCCCAGCTGACCCTCAGCCTACCTGTACTTTGAGCAGAGGGAACCATTCCTGGGAGACCACAGAATGGTCTCTGGCTAACTTCTCATTTTCAGACATTAGAAAGAGCACTAGATTTTGAATCCAAAGACCTGAGTTCAAGACTTGATTCTGCCCTTTCTTAGCTTATGACTTATATCAGTCACTTCACCTCTCCGAGCCTTGGGCTTTGGTCATCTGAAAGAGTTCTCAGCAAGGTCACCAGTGGCCTCAGGCACTCAAATGAATGGGCACCACTCAGCCATCATGTCCCCCTCTGCCACACCCAACACCACTATCACTGCCTCCTTGGACCACCATGCTCCGTCCTCACCATGTAATCCACATCTGCTCCCTGTGTCTCTTGTCCCTTTGCCAGATCCCTACTCATCTCTACAATCCACCATCCTCTCTCGACTGTCCTGTCCTCACTTACTCCAGGCTGCCTTCTCTGCTCACCAGGACCTCGGCAAGACCTCCAGCTGGTCCACCCACTCCCCCCCCCCCCGCCTTCCTCGAATCTGGGGTCCACTCTGCAGAGAGGACCATCTTCTGGAAAGTGCGGTCTAATTGTGTCATTGCCTGGCTTGAAGCCCTGCAACGGCTTTCCATTTTTCTGGGGATAAAGACAAAACGCCCTGTCTGTCTGTCTTGTCTCTTCTGGAACTGCCTCCCCCTCCTCTCCTCCCTTCCCGGCTGTCTTTCAGTAAGTCACATGCATTTTCTGGGCCCATGACCTTGAGGTAGCCTAGTCCCCCTCCCTGGAAGGATCTTCCCTCCCCTCTTGGCCTCGTTACATCCCGCTCAGCCTTCAGACTTTAGTTCAGAGTCTGCTGTGCGGGGAAGGAAGCTTCCTCTGACCTCCCAGAGGTAGAAGCAAATGAGAGGACAGATCCCGCCCCCCCCATCTTCTGCAATGATTAAACCCCTGATTTGTATGCTCATTCAGTGTCTCTCCTCTCTAAGTCCCATGACGGTAACGTTGAGTCTATTTTTTACCCACGGTTGTATATTTAGCCTCCTACTACATTTGGTGGCACAAAGTAGGTGCTCAATTAAGCATTTGCTGGGGCAGGGGGAACTGCTAAGTGAGTTAAAATGTTGCTTAAACATAGGGGCATCGTCAGTAAACCAACCCCACGAGTCTGTGGATTCTCTGGTCTCAGCAGGGACCTGACATTTAAAACTTGGTGATCAAACGTTGGGTGTTGCAATGGCTGCTGACATATGATTGTAAGTCATTGAAACTGGAGTCCAGGTAAACTTGGGGTGAAAACACTGATTGGAGGGCTAGTGTGGCTTAGGGGAAAGCTTTGGGATGGCAGACTTGTTGACTGTCCAGCCTCTGCCACTCAGCAGCTGTGTGAGCACGTTCAAGGTGCTTTATCTCTCTGAGCCCCCCCCCCCCAGGAATTCAGGAGCCGGAAACAGATTCCTAAGTGTTCCTGATAGTTAATGGTCCAGAGAAGCCAGTCTCCATGCCCTTGTGTGTCCATAGCTGAATCAAATTTCTCCAAAGTCTGCCTTCCCTTCCAGAGTCTCCACCTCACAGGAACGTCCAGACTGAAGCAGAACCATCGGGATCCCTTCTTGAACTGCAGGAGCCAGCCCTCCGTGGAACCTGGTCTGGGAGGCGGGAGCAGGCAGCTGGCTGTCACGTCTCCTGCCATACTCCCAGTCCCCTCCTCACTGACAGGCTGCTTACATACAGGCATCACATACAGTGCAAGAAGCTTGGCACCAGAACCAGATTAGGCTCCAGGTGGCATGGGGTGAATGGGATTCTCCCCTGCATTTGCAGGGCATCTTAGCACAAAGGGGGGAGCCTCTTTCTTTCTCTCTGCCCCCTCCCAAACCTGAGGACACTGAGTGTGGACAACAAAGTGACACACAGGCAGGTGGAGACATCAAAGAATTATATAACTAACTAAGGGTGACCACCGGCTCTGGCTTACCCGCTGTGTGCTGCCACGTCTGGCACTTACAGGCATTATCTTAGTTCGTCTTCACTGCAACCCCACGATGAAAACAAAACGGAACAAAACAAAACTATTTGCATCCACATTTAACAGAGAGGAAAAGAATCTCAGTCACACAACCCGCCTGCGGTCACACAGTAACGTTTTGTTGAACTTGGACTCACGCCCAGGAGTTAATTCCAAACAAAAGCATCCTTTTTTTTTTCTTAATTTTTTAAAAGTTTTATTTATTTATTTTGAGAGAGACAGAGATAGTGTGACTGGGGGAGGAGTAGAGAGGGAGGGAGAGAGAATCCCAAGCGGGCTCCGCTGTCAGTGCAGAGCCCGATGCGGGGCTGCATCTCTCCAACTGTCAGATCCCGACCTGAGCCAAAACCAAGAGTCAGACGCTTAACCGACTGACCCCCAGAAGCCCCCAAGGCAAGAGCGTCTTAAGGTGAGAAAGTTACTGGTGACTGTCACGTGTGGATCATGCATGTGCTCGTGCATTCTGTCACGTGCGGATCGCATTCTGTCACACGTGGATCACGAGCACACTCATGCATTCTGTCACGTGTGGACCATGCATGTACTCATTCATGCTGTCATGTGTGGATCATGCGTGTGCTCGTTCATGCTGTCACGTGTGGATCATGTGTGTGCTCATGCATTCTGTCACGTGTGGATCATGCATGTACTCATTCATGCTGTCACATGTGGATCATGTGTGTACTCGTTCATGCTGTCACATGTGGATCATGCGTGTACTCATTCATGTTGTCACATGTGGATCATGTGTGTACTCGTTCATGCTGTCACATGTGGATCATGCGTGTACTTGTTCATGCTGTCTCATGTGGATCATGCGTGTGCTCATGCATTCTGTCATGTGTGGATCATGCATGTACTCACTCATTCATCTGTTTATGGAAAAGCCTACTCTGTGTCAGGTTCTGCTCGAGGTGCCGGGGACACAAGTGTGCACAAGACCTACTCTAGTGGGGAAAACAGTGACTCATAGTTGTGCAAACAAATGAAGAATCACATACTGGCAGGTCACGAGAGGAGGAGGTGAGGTGTCCTGGATCCGCAGGACGGAGGAAGTGGTAGCTGGGGAAATTTCTCCAGGAAAGGACCCCTGGACAACACGGTTTGCTCGGAGAACATCAGCGCTTCGAGGTCCTTCCAGGGAGCAGGCAGCCAGCATTACTGCGGCACAAAGGTGCCAGGGTTTTCCCCGCGGGAGCAGGCAGGGGCAGAGAGAGCAGCAGAGCCAGCGAGCTGAGCCTGACAGGTCCCTGATTTTGCCCAAATGATAACCTGCTGAAGGAAATGATCTCCCAGCCCCCGGACCTCTCGTCTAATTGCAAACCACACAACCGTAGCCACAGCAAGATCCAGCAGATAGCAAGCTGGGTCACCGCCTCTGCTGCCCTTGCTGGTGTGTGCCCCGCTCTGTGCCCTGATGCAGGAGGTACATGTGCGCCTTCCAGGACCCCTGCCTGCTCCGGCTCAGCGCCTGGGTCCTTGTGAATGTCACACGGCCGAGAAAACCAGCAGGGTACTCGAGTCCCAGGCAGGTGCCCCTCCTGTCCCCGGCACTCAGGTACCCCAAGACCGTGGGCAGAGGATGTGGGTGACACTGCCTGTGGGGCAAAGCCACTGGGGACACGTCCCGAGACTTGAGAATCACAGAGTTCTCCAGAGGAGCCCCAGCTCTGGGGAGCAAAGCGAGTGGAGTTTCAGAGAGGGTAGCACACCACTTTCAGGGTTCATTCTAGAAGGTAGAAACAGGTCAAAGTAAAACGTCCTTGACCTCCGCCCCTCCTCTTCACCCCGTTCCTCACAAGCAGGCTCAGACCTGTTCTGCAGGCAATGGACCTGACACAAGGCAAGGCAGGGCTGGTGACACTTTGGGCTTTGGGGACACACCCTGGTGCCTCCTTTTGCTGAGAGCCCGCATCCCAACAAGAAGAACTCCCTCCTCTGCACCCCTTTTATAACTTTTGATTTCCTGATCCACAAAAAATATAGATGCA
Organism: Suricata suricatta; assembly: GCF_006229205.1. NCBI lineage: Eukaryota > Metazoa > Chordata > Mammalia > Carnivora > Herpestidae > Suricata > Suricata suricatta. Next base: position 178,626,402 of record NC_043701.1, on the reverse strand, counting down.
TGCTGCGGGAACATGAGAAAAGAATGAGCAAAAGGGAAGAAAATAGAACCACCAGTAATCTTGCCGTTAAGGGAAAGGCGCTGTGCTGCCGGACTACTCTGTTCCATCCAGACCAGTTCGTGTGTGTGCAAGGCTCGGCCCCAGGCGTGCACAACTGTGTGTACAAAAATGGATCACACTTACTTACACACTATGTTGTGGCTTGCCCCGTAAACATTTTCATGCCCTGGAATATACTTCTGTGGTGTCATTTTTATGGCCGCAAAACCTTCTAATGACTATCTCTGCCACAATCTATTCAGTTAACTCCCTGTAATTGGCACGCCTGGGTGGTTCAGTGGGTTGGGTGGTCGACTTTGGCTCAGGTCATGATCTCACAGTTCGTGGGTTCGAGCCCCGTGTCAGGCTCTGTGCTGACAGCTAGGTCAGAGCCTGGAGCCTGTCTTCGGATTCTGTGTCTCCCTCTCTCTCTCTCTCTGACCCTCCCCGGCTCATGCTGTCTCTCTCTCTATCTCAAAAATAAATAAAAAACATTAAAAAATTTTTTAAATTCCCTGATATTGAGCATCTAAGTTTTTTCCAATATTTCTTACTAAAAGAACCCTACAAGGAGCAACCTTGAAGCTCATATGCACTCTGAGCACTTTAAAAAAAGATTTTTTTATGTTTATTTATTTTTGAAAGACAGGGAAACAGAGCGTGAGTAGGAGAGGGGTAGAGAGAGAGAGAACACACAGAATCCAAAGCAGGCTCCAGGCTCTGAACTGTCAGCATAGAGACAGATGTGGGGCTCAAACCCACAAACTGTGAGATCATGATCTGAGTCAGAGTCGGATGCTTAACCGATTGAACCACCTAGGCACCCTCTCTCTGAGCACTTTTTGAGGAGCCCAAATGTTCAGCAGCCACTTTTATTAATCAGTGATTAATAGGGATGCTGGAATAGGAAAAGAAGAGGGAGCTATGCCTGTCTGCATTTAGAATCACAATGAGGGGAGGGGCGTCTGGGTGGCTCACCTGATTAGGCAGCTGACTCTTGATTTCAGCTGAGGTCATTCATGATCTCACAGTTTGCTAGTTTAAGCCCCACGTCAGGCTTTGCCCTGACAGCGTGAAACCTGCTTGGGATTCTTTCTCTCTCTCTGCCCTTCCCCTGCTCATGCTCTCTCTCTTCCTCACTGTCTATCAAATATAAGTAAACTTTTTTTTGGGGGGGGGCACCTGGGTGGCTCAGTCGGTAGAGCGTCCAACTTTGGCTCAGGTCATGCTTTCACAGTTCGTGGGTTCAAGCCCCGCGTTGGTCTCTGTGCTGACAGCTAGCTCAAAGCCTGAAGCCTGCTTCGGCTTCTGTGTCTCCCTCTCTCTCTCTGCCCCTTCCCTGCTCACGCTGTCTCTCTCTATCTCTCAACAAATAAATTTTTTAAAAATTACAAAAAAAAACAAAAAAATAAGCATTTTTTTAAAACAATCACAATTGGAGGATCTGTACCTGTAAGAGAATTTGGCAGGGGCAGGTTCTAATGGATAAATTTATTGATTTCGGAGCTATTGTTAATTCTCATGAGAATTTCAGTAAAGAACGACAGAAAGGTGTTCTTAGGAGTGCTTAGCTCTTCTTGGGTAAACACCAACATCATTTCCCTATCTGAGAACTGCCCTTAATTGGTGGTTTCCACCTCCATAAAATGGCTAAATATTAATCCAGTGGCACTGGGAAGGCGAACCCATGCAAAGCATCCTAGTTCAGGCTGAGTGCGAACCCCAAATACCAAAGACTTTGGCACCCATAAAATCAGAGCTAACAATGGATGCATTAAAACATACAAAGAGTCCTACTCAGTTCTTTTGCCTTGGGAGGGGCCAGAAACTATGGAGTACCTCTCAAAGGATTTGGAGCCTTTGCTTAGTTATTAATTAAGTTAGTGGACTTCTCTATACACTGTATGCAAATACAGCTTCTTGAAGGGTGGTAGGTGGGCAGACTTGCCTGGAGCCCAGGATGCCCCTGAGTCCCTAAGCTGGTAGACAGAAGAGTTCAAGTTTCGCAATGTCCGCAGCAGAGGGAGAAATGCGGAAGGATGCTGTGTGCAGAAAGGGAGCGAGGCAGTTGCACAAGGTGGGGGTAAGGAAGTAAGGAAGCCCGGCTGTTAGAGCCCAGGCTGGCCTCCAGCACCGCCTCCTGCGGGTCATTGTAGCACCCTTGGCTTTGATCGCCTACCTGAGGCCAATAACCCCCACCAATTCTGGCCCTGGGATTGAGCTAATGCGATTTCTAGAACTTGCTAGAGATTTTCTAGCTCTCTTTGAGAAGGAGAGCTAGATAATCTGCTGTGCTTGATCCTTTTGAGAAAATAGAAAGGTCACAAGTAAGAAGAAAGCAGGGCAGGAGGAGGGGGCTGGCTTCCAGGAGCAGCAGGGAGCTGGGAGGTGCTGGGAGGGGATGCGGAACGAGGCCAGAGCCAGCCCAGAGCTGAGCCTGCCTAGTCTTCCGGGGTCTCACCAATGAGGCCTCTGAGTTTCTCTCAGGCTCAGGCCTCAGAGGAGGTGGTAAAATACCCCGAGGGCGATGGCTTTTCCTTCCCCTGATCCAGCAGCACCGCTGGCTTCCTGGGCGGCCTCGGACACTGCCCTGCTACCCCGATCCTTTTTCGGGTCCAAGATGTTTGCTCCTCCAGCAGCTGCTGACGGCTCACAGCCAAGGCCCTCTCCTGGACTTGCCCTTTGCCAAGGGATGTACCTTGCCCAAGGCTATGCCCCTCCTGGAGGACAGTCCCCGCTGCCCAGTCCTGCAGCCTTCCAGACCTCACAGGGCTATCGTTCCCAAGAGCACTCCCGGCAAATGCCATCCGAGTCTGCTTCCAGGAACTGACCTAAGACTATTGCTCACAAGTCTTTTTACTTTTAATTTTCTTAAATGTTTATTTTTGAGAGAGAGACAGAGTGCGAGAGGGGGAGGGGCAGAGAGAGAGGGAGACACAGAATCCAAAGCAGGCTCCAGGCTCTGAGCTGTCAGCACAGAGCCCAGCGTGGGGCCTGAACCCACAAACCATGAGATCATGACCTGAGCCAAAGTCAGATGCCCAACTGACTGAGCCACCCAGACCCCCCCCCAAGTTTTTTAAATGTCACTTATTGAACCCACTGTTTGTCAAGCCTATAAACCATTTCAATCACCCTTACAAGATCTTACAAGTTAGGTTTTAACATCGTCCCTTTACAAGTGGGGGAAAAAGCCATGGAGAAGTTGAAGGCTAAACCATCTGACCAAGGTCACAGAAGGAGAGTCAGGATTTGAATCCAGACCAACCCCAAGAATACACCATGTTCTTCAAGATGCTGCCCAAGGCCTTCAGGATGCCTTCCATGATCTCTCTGATGATATTCTCTTTCTCTTTCTCTCCCTCTCAACCTGCATATCTCTTTGTGGCATTGAAGTTCTACATTCCATATGAATTAGGAGTCCAATGTGCTGACAAGCTCCATGGAGAGGACGTGGGTCATAGACACTGTTGGTCAATTACACTGCCCATCACATTGCCTCACACACAACAGACATGCAGGAGATAGTGTACTGAGTTGACTGACTCTTCACACAAACAAAATCCCCATGTCCTCGGGGTTTCTGGGATATATGGTTTATGAAAATATATACCCACCCAGGGACCTGCAAGGTCTATGTTATCTTCAGTGGAACACGTAGCAATGTGGTATCAACCGAAAATCTTGGATTCAACTATGAGATTATAGAAGAGACTTCTAGAAATAAGAACCCTTGTTCCGGCTTTGAGTGTGACACAATTCCTGGAGATGTATACACAAGTCAGAGGACACTGAATTCTGAAACAGAGCTTAATCCTCAAGGCCCAAAGCAATGACTGCATGTAAGGATAAAAAATTTCTCTCTCCCTTACCTCTGGCATCAGAGGGTCAGCTCACAGCTTATTACCAACCTGGACCACCAACTTTCAGCGGGTTTCCTATGGCCCATGTTTCTCCTCATGGAAGACCATCATCCTTGCCATCCTTGTCATCGACTGAATTGTTGCCACATGCCAGGCATTGAGCTAAGCACTCTTGGAATATGGTGTCATTTGGTCCTCCCAACAGCCTCCTAAAGTAGGTACCATGGTGATTCCTGGTCTAAGGATAGAGGCAGAATAAGCAAATTGCCCAACTAGAGCTAGGATTCAAAGCTAGGACTACAACCAGAGTCAGGAGCTGACCTGCCTCCCTGACACGGCGGAAGCACGCAAGTCTCTAAGTAACGAGCCTGGATTCTCACTTGTCCCAGACTTGCCAAGAGACAGCTAAACACCAGACTCTAATAGTAACTCTGCTACATGTATTTTACCATCTAATCCCTTAAGCCTATTGGGAGACAGTTCTCCATGGGTCTCTTGTGTTTCTGCAGGTCGTGAGAGCGGAGCCCTAACTGCCTTCATCCTAGACTGTCTTTCCAAGGGTGCCTGCATTGCACACAGCCGTGGGAGGTAGATGGGGGTCTCCCTCCAAGGCGAAAGGCAGGTTTGTTGCCTGACCAGGAAAATAAGATCATGTCTGCCTTTGGGTCAAGCTTAAGTAGGCTTATTGCCCATTATGAAAGCTCCAGGATCCTCAGGTTTGGTGCTCCTCTATTGGAAGTTGACTCGTTACCCGTGTCGGGTATCCCCTGGCCCACATCGCATTGTCCTGTAGGAGGTGGCTCTTGCAGAACCACGCCAATCCTAAGACTCTAATACTTCTGCTCTTGCTCTGAGTATAAAACCTGCCCTTGGTTTCCAGCCCAGGCATTCTGGGCCTCCTGCAGCCTCCGGGAAACTGCAGGAGACTAGCTTGTCAACATGCAAGTAGGATGAATTCTCGGGCCACCTTCCCCAACAGTCCCTGACAATTTCCTTCATCCTGGAGCAGCCGTACCCCCCTGGATGGGGAAATCCCGTGAGGGTCTTCCCGGGAAGAACAACTTGCAGAAATGGCAACTGGGCGCTCATGGCTTCCAACACTTTTTCCGCCTAGTCGTTTTGAAGGAGAAGCAAAACAAGAGGAAAGAACTCCTTACAGAAAGAAGCATAAAAGTCAAAAGTGATCACGATGAAGATGACGAGGATGACAGTGTCAGCAATAATTTCCAGAGTTGCTGCCATTTGCTGAACACTTACTACATGCCACGCACATGCATGGTATCACTTAATATTCTCAGCACACCTGCAACATCACTAGAAACAAACTCCGTCTCCTCCGTTGAAAACCTCTATGCCAACCTCACTTGCTTCATGTGGTCTGCCCTACCCACCCTCTTTAAATCACACAGTTTAATTCCACTCCCCTGCCCCCAACACACACACACACATTCCCAGTCCTCTTAATTTGGCCTATTTTTCCTTCATTATATTTTTTCATCCTCGAACATACAATATAAATTACAAACTTATGATTGCTTATGATTTCTTTCTCTAAACTGCGTGGATGTTTGTCCATTTACTCATAGATGTACCCCACATATGTGGGGAAGAGCGCATGGTCACAGTGGACCCTCAATACATCATAGTTGAATAAATGAACAAACGAACTTGGTTTTGTCTGGGGGACATCTGTATCTCCCTGGACTTTAGATTCAATGGCCTTGAAATGAGAGCTTGGGTGGCTCGACCCCCTTCTGAAATGCTAGGGGCCCCACAGATGCGAGTGCATTAATCTTCCTAGGTGACTGCCTGACAGAGTCATAATTTTACTTCATCAACTGTTTCAGAATAGATTTCGTTCCTTAATCAACCGCTCACTCATTTAATCAATTAAGAGTTTTCAAACTCTTCTAGTTCTGAGCGCCATCAATGAGCTGGTTGGAGGGGGTTCTGGTAGACACCAGGACCCCATGGAGATGGAGACAGGGCTCATTTGAGTGGGGGTCTGGCTTTCGAATGGACGAGAGAGTGGTGCCTGCTCCCAGATGGCCTCGGCGCTGCTGGTGGCATGAAGCATAGCACGTCCTTAGCATCCGTCACTTGGATGGAATCAGGGCTCTTAGGAGGCACAGGGCCTCCAGAAAGGGACACTGGTGGGGAACCAGGCTCTGGGTTCTCTTTCTTTCTTACCTCCCCACTCTTCACTGCCCACCCCATGCAAACACTCATTGTTGAAAATGGATCAGGTTTCCTACCAGAGCAGAAAGTGGGGGTTGAGAAAGATTGGTGTGCAGTAGAAATTCCGTCCAACAGCAATGTGGATAACACGACCCCTATGTGCAAGGCTCTGTGCTGGGGACAGGGAACAGAAAGAAGGCTCAAGACTCGGCACCTCCTGCCATCACAAGCTTGCGCGCAAGGGGGCCTCTAAGTGAAGTGTCACGGAGCTCCCTGGGGGACGTCACGTGCAAGGCCTGGGGGGGTCCTGCTTCCGGCAGGACACCCAGAGTGGCGTTCGGGGGGTGAGTTTTGATCTGATCTCAGAAGAATGGTTTGGAATTTCCCAGGTGGAAGAGGCTTGGCATGGGGAGGAGGAAGGTGGTCCAGGCGGAGAGTCAGCCCTTGGGAAGTCTTTTCATGGTCAGGAGCGCTCACACAGCGTGGTTGGAGTACAAACCATGGAAGGCAGAGGAGGGGGGATTTGTGGGCCCCACAAAGGCAGTAGAATTAGGGGAATATCCCTGCTTCATTTCTGGCATCTCACCCATCACCCCTCATATACTGATACCTAATAAATATTGGGAACAAGTAGATGAAGAATTAAAATGGGAGAAAACAGTGGCCACACAAAGGAGTTGTGAGCTTGAAGACCCCATGTTGTTTGCAGGTCAGGACCCCTCTGTGAAACTCTGGTCCCTTGTGGACAAGGCTGGTTATTGCCCTCTGCAGAGTCAGGGTCCAGCATAGACCTGGCCTCACGGAGGACTCAGGGGATGGGGGAGATCTCTCTGCACCTGTCCACGCAAGGTCATCCCTGGGCACGTCTGGGGACTTTGGGCAGGCGACCTGTGGAGCAGAGGGTGACCCCGCTCAGAGAGGGGAGGCAGGAAGCAAAGCCCTTGGTTCAGCCAGAACTCCCTTGAAGGGGCTTACACCCATCTTGCAGTGTCAAGGCCACAGGGGTGGTTCTGAGCTCGGCCAGACCGAGAGGCTGGGCAGTTTCACTGCTGGCTTCACAGGGTCACCTGTTCCCTGGTTTCCTTTCCTCCCACTTGAGGCATAGACACCATCCAGACAGAATCTGGCCACCGTTCGGGGTTGAAGCTTAGAACATCTCTAAGAGACGTTTTCCCAAGCCCTGGAGACACCCAACCACCCGTTAATATTGTGGTTCATACGGAAACAAAGGAGTGTCCACTCGGAGAAAGTGGGAGTGCAGGGAAGTCACCACTCCTTTGGAGAGAAAGCTCCATCAGGCGGAAAAGAGGAAGGGATGGGGTGCGGGGGTCATGGGAGCCATTCCCCACCGCCCTGCATGGGGGAGCTAACCACTCTTCCCAGCTCCCTTCCCCTTGCCCTGCGAAGCACAGGACAGCCCTGGGGAGGACTCCAGCTGCTCTGGCCCAAATCCTAGACCTCCCTCACCCATGATCCGAGCAGTCATTGCCTACTTCAGGCCTTAGTTTGCCCATCTCTGCAAAGAATGGGTCTGACTAGATGACCTCTAAGGTTCATTCTGGCACTCCCATAGAATGAGCCTGAAAATAAATGAAATGAAATAAAATAAAATGGAATGGGTCTGTGGGGCCATCTCACTGAGGGACCACAGGGTGCTCTGTGCACAGATGCACACACCCTGCTTTCCAGCCAAGGCCGCCTCTCCTTTGGACTAGAGCAGATGCGGCACCATACGGGCGACTGGAGAAGCGGGGACTGCGAGAAGCCGCCGTGGAGTTTTGGGGGTAACTGGAGCTGGAGGAACGTGGGCAGCAGCCATGTGGCGGGGGGGAGCCTGAGCTGGGTGCTCCGGGGGAGCTGGCTGCCATGGTCCCTCTGACCTGGGGCAGAGCTGGGGGAAGCTGGCTCTTGGAAAGCATCATGCGGGGCCCCCACTAGTTACTGGGACAGCAAGTCATCCCTGGGGATGCACGTCAAGCACTTCCTATGTCCACCACCCACTGCAAAGAGGAGGCATGTCTCCTCCCATTTGCAGGCCACCTTTGTGGCCACACAATAATGTCTCTAGTTCCTAAAATGTGTCCCTATGAAAAGCGGAGCACCTCTGGGACGCCTGGGTGGCTCAGTCAGTAGGTGTCCAACTTCGGCTCAGGCCATGATTTCGAGGTTCGTGAGTTTGAGCCCCGCGTTGGGCTCTGTGCTGACAGCTCAGAGCCTGGAGCCTGTCTTCAGGCTCTCCCTCTTTCTCTGCCCCTCCCCCACTCATGCTCTGTCTCTCTCTCTCCTCCTCCCCCCAAAATAATAAACATTTTTTTAAAATTAAAAAAATGTGGGCAACCCTAATCAGAAGCTTGGAGGGAAGGGGATAGTGGACGATCCAGGACCATGCCTTTCCTTGGTGTTAACCTGAGTCGAGACAGATCCAAAGGCCGAGAGGCACAGCAGGTCTGAGGGCCGCTTGGTGAGCTCAGGCCTCTCCGAGAACAGATCGGTTGTGCAGTCAGAGGTCCGAGCTCAGCCCTGCCTCGGCTCCCGTCACATCTCCCACTTCAGGCCTGGGTCAGGGCTACGGGAACCAGCTTCCTGCGGGGCTGTCGGCCTTTGCCTCCCGGGCTCGACAGTGTGGGCCACGTCCGCGGCCACCTCTGCCAATGAGAACCTTCTTGTCCTCACTTTTGCCCTTTTCCCTCACATTTCTGATTGGACACATGTAATTTATGACTGTGATATACCGCACTTCAGAATTGATTTTTGTGCTCAACTGGTGTAAAACATTTTTGGTGGACTAATGCCGCCGGGTGACATATTTTCTCGTTATTGATGGGGGCGGGGGGCTTATGTCCCCACACGGCGGGGCCCTCTGGCCAGGGTCGCTCCCTGGTCCCCCGCAGCCAGAACACTCAGCCAGAGGCACAAGCAGCCTTTTGAACTAAAGAAAATATTAATTTAAGATATTGTCCCCCCACAAAATTACAGGAGCCTTCAGAGCCCCTCATTGATTTGATTCAGGGCTGAGTCGTGCATAGTGTCTCAAGGGCTGAGATTGGCCAACCGATAAGCAGTTTGTTACCAGCAAGTGAACAGAAAGAAGTCTGTGCGGGTCCCCAGGGCTTGTGTTCCCCATGCAGACACTTCAGTTGATTTGCCTGGAAAATGTCTTCTTGAAGAAAGAAATGCAAACACACCCTTTGTCTTATCTTTGGTGTCAACCAAAGCTGAGCAGTTCCAGGCCCATAATTCCTAAGGCAACGGTTGGAGCACATGGTCTACCCAGTGTGACACGCTTAACGGACTCTGGGGACAAAATGGACTTTGTGACTTCCTGGGAGATGTGGATGCTGAGGTCCGGGTACACGTCACCTTCTAACAACGACTCTCACTTCCCCGGTGCCACATGTCTCAGAAGACTTGGGGTCAAAGTGGCATTAGTCCCATTTTATAGATTAGAAAATTGAGGCCAAGAGAAAGTAACTTGCAAGGGCCATTCAGGAAGGAAGAGTGGGTGGGGGAAATGAGAGCCTGGGGTCTTTCTGACCCCGAAGCACAGGCTGGGCTGTGGGGGCAGGGGAAGGGGGACCCCCGCTCAACCTTCCTTCCCAGACATGCGCCCATCTCTTCTGCCTTCTGCCCGACAGGTTTTAGTGGAAATGCAAATCCAAAGGCTCTCAGCTTCTGAAAAGGGATGGTTTCTTAGACGAGGAGCACAGTGAGCAGGGTCGATGTCTTCATGACCACAAGGCCCATGACGTCTTTTTTAAGGGTCCATAATTTTTTTTTAATTTTTCTTGAAATCAGAAGAAAGAAATGAATGTAATGGATAACGGATATATAACACACTTGGATTAAATTCACCTTCATTCTGAAGCAGTTGTAAAACAAGATTTTTACTATATTTTATGGAGGAAAGAGACCTTGAGGACCAAAGCGCCCAGGGCCCCCAAAAGTCACGATGCAGCCCAGGCAGCAGGTAGGGCTGGGTAGAGGCGCTGCCTTGGGCATCATGATGCACCAGCCAGGGTCTGCTGGGTGGTGTGGGGTTGGTCTCCTGTCTCCAGGGGCGACGGTCCTTGCTCAGAGGCATCCCCTCTTCCCAGGGCAGAGGAGGCATCCCCTGGACAAAGGAGAAAGAGCCCTGGGGTCCCCGACAGCAGCCCGACCTCAGCAGGGTGGCCTTCCCCCTCTCCAACCACACCAGGAAGGGAGGTTGGCCCAGGGGTGGCAGGGCTGAGGCGGATGCCCCCAGAGAGGCCCATCCTCGGCCTGCACGAGCTGCCCGTCCCCACCCAGCGGCCAGTCTGACCTTGGCAGAGAATAGCATCTCAGACCTCACCCAGCCCAACCCCTTCCTCTCGTTTTCCAGGCGGGGAAACTGAGGCCCCGTGAGGCAGGCAGCTGAGCCAAGTGGAGTCACCTATTCATTTCTAGAGTGCTTTTCCCTTTCCTATCTCCGCCTGCAGAAGATTAGCCTGTGTCTCACGTGTGCCTTCAGTGACCGTCTCGTGGGCCCGTCAGAGAGGCTCCCCAGCAAAGAGGATAAAACAACGTGAGTCACTGCCTTGTATCCCCGGCGTGCATCCGCCTTCTCCTGCAGGCAGAGCCCTGAGCCCGGGCTCCTCGAGCTGGCGGTGGGGAACGCGGGCTCCGATGGCAGTCAGGGCCGGGGCACTTTTCCTCCACAGGTGCCATTTATTTTCAAGCATCTGTTCGATCCCGCCGAGGGATGAAAACCATAGTGTCAATCGCCTTCTCCTCCCCCCGCCCCCCTCCGGAGGCCCGTTCGGTATTAACATCAAAGCCTTCTGAATATTTATCATTCCTCCCTCGGCATTAAGCAAAGCTATCTGACAGACACACAAAAGCTCCGTAGTTTCCACTTGGACTCTAAAAAGGCATCAGCAAGTTCAAACCCAAGTTGAAAATTCCCTCCAATCGGTGTATTTTCTTTACTGGGAACCTGGGAAGGATTATCACTTAGCATTCTCTCTAGAATCAATTTGCGGCCACTTACCAGACGCTTCTGGGATAAAATAAAGAAGCTTATGATTCTTCACTCAGGATTTAATAAATGACACCGGCTGGCTCTGATGAGAACAGTTCGGGGGTGGAGGGGAGGATTAGAGACAATCCTCTGTCTTTGGTCTTACTTTTTTTTTTTCCAACAGCAGTCATGTCTCCTCTTTGAAATATAGTAGGAACATGTTAAAAGAGAGACTCAACTCTGACGTGACAAAGGAAAATACTCAGCTCTGGTTGTGCTCCTAGTCTTTACGCAGTCTTTGAAAAGTTAAAGACCACAGTCTAGAACTTTGGAAATAAAGTGTAAGTGTGCATTTGTTCATAAAAGAAACGTGAACAGAAATCCTTCTATGGTGAGTGATAATTTTCTTACTTCATGTTAAAACTTTCTGCCTTGGGGCCCCTGGGTGGCTCAGTAGGTTGAGCGTCCGACTTCGGCTCAGGTCATGATCTCTTGGTTCATGAGTTCAAGCCCTGTGTCGGGCTCTGGGCTGACAGCTCAGAGCCTGGAGCCTGCTTTGGATTCTGTCTCTTTCTTTCTCTCTCTCTCTCTGCCCTTCCCTCAGCACACTCTGTTCCTCTCTCTCTGTCTCAAAAATAAACAAACTTAAGGAAAGTTTTTTTAAAAGCCTTTCTGTCTTGCTGGTCAAAGTTTCCATACATGTGCTGGCTTTACCTCCAGTGACGTGCACAGAAGGCTGTCACTTAGGGTGTGTCTCACACTGGGGGACCCTGGTGGGTGCAGCCAAGCAGGTGGGAGCCTGCAGCGGGGCTCCTCCTCTTGGGAATCTGAGCTCTGATCCACACAGCCATGGGCCCTATGCTCTGCTCAGAGTGGGGCCTGCGATTTCCAGGTGGTAGACAGACACTGTGTTTTCCAGTAGGCTGCGTGGTTCCCGAAGAGGGCTGAGCCTAAACGGGGTCCAGCTGTGGACCTCGGGCCCCAGTGGCTTCTCTTGTGATGCTACCGATTGCTGAGTTGCAGTACCTTCATTTTAAAGAGCAGGAGACAAAGGCCCAGAGCGGGCCAGGGTCCACCTCGCTGGAGAGGGTCAGGCCCCAGTCCTGACGGCTCTCACTCCAGACCACCAGAGACCTCACAGCCGGGTGAGAACCCACAGGAGAAGCTCCCTGGGGTAAGCTGCTTTCCCTACAGCTTAGAGACACAGAGAAAATAGGCCTTGGAGGGGGATAGTGGCCAAAGCCACAAGAGGAATTGGTCCAGGAGCAGGACTAGTTAGTTTGTTTGGGTCCCTGTTGGAAGTTAACCCACAGCGCCACGCTCCTGAGGGGCCCTGGCCACAAGCTTGGCCAGGAACGGATGACAGCATCACAGGGGAACAAGGGTGGCAGGCAGGGCTGAGGCAGCAGAGCAGCCCTGGGCCTCAAAGCCAGGTCCCCATTCACTCAGGCGCGCACGCGTGAGCCTTAACAGAGCCTGGTGCGCACCAGGGGGTAAATGCCGACCTCGCACTGTGGTTGGGCGCCCGGAAAGCATTATTTCATTTAACCTTCACGTCAAGCCTGAGGTAGGTAGTTTACTAGCCCATTTTGCAAACAAAGAAACTGAGGCATGGCAGGCAAGTGGCGTTTGGATTTGGAATTTAGGTTTTCTTGATGCAAAGCTGTTCTGTTTTTTCCATGGAGCCCCATGACCTCTTTCTCTCTCTTTCTCCCTCCCTCTGTCTTGCTGGGGCACCCCGGGCACCGGATACTACTCCCTCAGAAGATTCCAGAAGTTGACTTCCTCACAAGGTATACAAATCCTAAAACAAAAACCCCTCGTTTTATCCTGTGGTCCCCACTTTGCTGAGCTGCCTTCTGCCTCTTTAAAATGTGCAATTACCAATAATTTCCTTTGTTGCACCCAAATGCGAACGACCATATTAAATTATTAAATATAAGTGTTTCTGAAATATTTTATCTTGACATGTATCTCCGGAGTCAAATGACCCCGGGCAGTGTTCGTAATTAATTTCATCAAAAGGAGAACAAAAAAGGGCTGGCAAGGGACTCCCCGAATGACCTGTCCTGCAGAAATACAGCTGACACTTGGCTCGCCCCTCCTTCCCTCCCTCCCCTCCTGCCCCTCCCCTTCCTTTTCCTCCCCTTCCCAGGACTCTGGAGGGCAGGGGCGCTGGCAGACTTGCTCAGTCCACAGGATCCCAGGATTTCAGGCCTGGAGGGGGGTGCCCACAGAACCATTTTGACCAGTTCCTTCCTTTTCTGGCTGAAGAAACAGGCTCACAGAGGAGCAGTGACCTGCCTAGAAGCCAGCGGAGCCAGACCTGTGAGCACCCCCTCCCCAGCCCTCCATCGCCCCTCTGACCCCCAGCCTCAAGGCTCCAGCTCCCCCTCCTCCTCCCACGCCGCCCCCCCAGCATCGGGGGAGGGGTGGTGGGGGGAGGGGGTTCTCTGCGGGACCAGATAGGTGCATTTAAAGATGAGGGGGACAGAGAACTGCTTCTCAACATGAAAAATCCCCTGAAACAAAGGGCTTTTTTGTGCCCCTCCCCCACCAGGCTGGAAAAGAAAGAGAGATTATGTTTGAGGAGTCACTTCCAATCAGAAAGCTACCATTTAATTACAATGCGCAGGAAATTACAGAGTGAATGGGCAGACGGTGATAAGGGCCGGCCCTGAAGGATGACAGGTCTGAAATCCAACCACTTCATCACAGGGCTTTATCACAAGAGGCTGTCTGGAAGGCTGACAATCTGATTGTACTGTCAACTCAATTCATAATTAATATATTTATCAAATTAATTACTGAGAATATCTCTCTGGCGCTTGCCGTAAAACAGTGGCTAGCTTCATAGCGGGAGGGCTTCGTTTTCTGCTAATAACCATGCTGTCAGTTTAATGAGGGCAGGGAGCGGCCCCTGTTTTGCCTGCCTGACAGACAAATTGCCCTCTTACAGGGACTGATCCCTAGAATTTAAGAGAAGAAAAGAAATATGGCATTGTTTGGCGTGGGCTCGCCTTGGAAACTTTGCATCAATTCTACCTCAAGCAAGGGAGGTGGGGGGCTGTGGGCCACTAAATACTTTATGAATTCCTGACTGATCCCTTCGGCAGATGCTCCCTGCTGCAGCAGTTTCCCTGAGTCCTGAGTTAACCCTCAGCCTGGCCCGAATCTGCGGGTTGAAGGTTCGACTTAGGGACTTCAGAAGTAGATTCTCAACCAATGGGTTTTGTGAGGAGGAAGGGCCACAGTGCCACGAGGTTCCCAGTGCGCAGTGAGATCCTGGCACAAACCTGCTGATGGGGCGATCTATGTGCGGAACGTTTTCTTCCCTTTTCAGGGCAAAGATTCAGCTCTTGAACGGGTTCTGAGTTAAGCCCTGTCGCAGCAGGAAGCTGGTCCCCGTGGGGCCGGGAACCACCCGGCGACCCAAGTGCCCTCCCACCATCTCTGGTGCCCACACAGTCCTGTGTAGCCGGCACCTGGGCCAGCTGCGCTGACGGTGCAAAGCTGGCCGTGGCCACCTTGCCTGCCCTTTGCGGAGCCCGCCTGCTCAGGTGGGACAAGACAGGCGGCCCCAGGTGATGCCGAGGGAGGGGCTGGGACAGCCCACATCTTGACCAGGAGTGGCCATCTCAAGGCAGCCACATTTGTCCCTTTAGGACTGAGGCCAGGGTCAGAAGCACAAGGGAGATTCCTAGCAAGCTGTGGTCTGGTGGGAAGAGGCAGCCTTTCAGGGGCAAATTAGCACAGCCCTGCTTGCCCCCAGGGCCTTCGGGGGCCTTTATTCCAACCCTCTCTGCTGCCCTTGTTCAGGTCAAGGCCTCTGACGGTGGAATTGTGGCCTTGAGCCTTCCCTGCTCTGTGCCCCACTGGCCTCCAACCCCCAGCCCACCCTGCTGCCCGCTTCTCGGCTCTTCCTTGCCTTCCCTCTCTGCTCACCCAGCCCTTCCCTGCACACCTTCCTCCAGGCTCCACTTTTCTCTGGGCTTTTCCCCACGGGAGGAAATACCAATCGTCCTGAATGAGCGAGAAATCCATCAGGTACTCCTGTCAAAAGCCAGGGTGAGAGACCACACCCAGGCTCTCTGCAGAGAGGCTTCCAGAAGCTTCCAGAGGCTTCCAGACACCCTAGCCCTTCCTCAACAGTTCAGCCCCTCACCGCCCCCTTCGACCGTGTTCAACCATTCAGTAGCCTCTTACCCACCACGCGCCCCAATACGGAGCTGCTGTGTCCCCACACGTGCTTCTGGCCAGCTGGTCTCCCTTAAGCAGAGCAGACACATTTAGTTCCAGTGACCTGGGAAGGTGACACCTGTGGGTCTGGAGGTCCCTGACTCGGCCACTCAGGCTGGGGAGAGAAAATGCCTTAATCAGATACATTTTATCTAAGACCCCTTGGCAGAAAGTGGTCTGGGGTGGGGGGAGCACTGAACACATTGGCCAGGGCTGGGGTCCGCATCTCCTGGGCAGCGCCCACCCCGCCCTGCCCTCCCGGCCTGGAGTCCTGGGTGGGAACCCTGAGCTGCAATTCCCAGGGCCCCGGGATGGTTTCTCTTTTGTGCGCTCTGATGCCTTTACTGGAACAGGGGTGGATCTATACCAGCTCTCCCGTAAGCCAAGTCGGGCATGAGAGCGGGCACACGAAGGATAGATAAATGAATTAAACAATCACATTAGTACTTTTCCTCTCTCTTCCTCAGGACTTCTCTGACTTTTGGGGTCAAGCAATGGTTACACGCCCAAGCTCGCTTTTCAGAGACCCGAGCACACAGATGGTTAGGGCACAGAGCCCAGCCGTCTCTCTCCTGGTTCCTGGTTTCCCAGTGCAGGGAGGCCCTTTCCCACTCACTCAGGATGATTTTCATCTGCAAAGATTGCTTAATCTCTTTACCTGCTGCCGCGGCTTAGAGCAGCCCCAAATCTTTATGTCCCGTGTTGGGTTTAATGCCAGAGAGCTATAGATTTCTCACTGCATTAACTTTACAGCGCTGTCCCCTCTAAAACTGAGCCAAATGGGCAGGCCTTGTCTCTGTTTTATGGAAGCCCAGCCACTGTACAAGAAAAACTGGCTATTTAAAAGATAGTTAAACATCGTATAAATTATCCACATCTTTGCTACTACAGGCCTTCTAAGAACGCATCGCTGCGCGTCCTTGCCGACCCTCCAGCCCCGCTCCTCCTGAGTCTGCTGATGTGTGCCTGGTGACAGGGCAGGGCCAGCCTCCCCTCCTTGGCCTGTGCTTCACACACACACATACCATACCACCATACACACACGCACACCATACACCATACACACACGCACCATTGCCCTGTCAAATTATGTGTGATATAAGTGACATTGAAAATTAAGCATTTGCATGTAATATATTGGTTAGAGATAACTAATTCCCTCAATAATTTTAATTCAAATTAAAACTAATTTTAATTAGAGGTAACTGATTTCTGTCAAATTCAAATGTAGTAGGACCTCCCTCTATTGAGCCCTTTCAATACCTAAAACAGGCAACATGCATGTGCGCGCGCCCGCACCCCCCCACACACAATAATTTCAAAGACGATTAACCTCTTTAACCTAAGATTCCGTGTTACATATCCCTGAACTTGACCCCACCTGGAAGAGTACTAAGAGGACAGTGTTTGTGAGCAGGAGAAACCGCTGCCGGTCACGTCAGTGCAAGGGGTGCAAGTGGTGGGCCAGAGGCCTGGAGGATGGGATGGAGGGCAGTTCCAAAACAAACAGGCCAAGGTCAAGTTCAAGGATATGGCCTCATTCATTCATTCAACAAACAGTTCGTTATCACCCGCTCCATGCCAGGTCCTGCTCAGGCCATACAGCTGTAGACGACACAACTCCCCCAGATTCCTTTAAGTCTCAAGCGCAAGGTGAACACCGTCTGAGGAGCTTGTTAAAGTAAATATTTTCTGGGCTTCATCCCCAGAGAGTCTGAGGTGGTAGATCCTGGGGGGCCCAAGACTGCGTTTAAAAAATAGTCCCTGTGATTCAAATGCAGACTGAGTTAAAAAGAAGAGCAGGCTGTGCGAATCGTTGGTCCGGCGGGAAAGAGAAAGGGAAGAAACTCAAAGAAAAGATGCCAGGAACTTCCCAGAGTTGTCAACACCCTAGAATTTAAAAAGCTACTGTACATAAAGGGCAGACGGAACACAACCTGTGTTTTTACGTTACCACCACCGAGTCGAATGAACTAGAAAGGAAATCATGCTGCCAAGAACCAGGGGCAGGTAAATCACATCTTGTGCTTTGACCAAAATCCAAGGCATCCTGGATCCCTCGTAGGCAGGCCTGGGGAGAAGCCTGATGGCCAAAGCCCGCCACTTTCCAGGAAGAGACGAGACGTGAACGGGGCAGCCTGGGAGGAGGCCTCCCTCCTTCAACCAGTCTGTCATTCAGATACCAGACTTCAGAGCCACCATGTTGCGGGTGCAGAGGCAAGGCTATGGCAGCATCCAGGGTCCAAAACTGTGGTCCCCGTGCTCATGGGTCAGAGTGACTGCTTCGGCCACATGCCCTGTCACCAGAGAACAATCCAGCAAAGGGAAGTCACACGCCAGTGTGTGGAATTGCCACCATAGTCCTTGGTGGCCCAGAAAGTTCTGGAACACTCTAGAAAACATATGGAGTATTGCCAACAAACATGCAGCAGGGCCAAAAGGAAAGCACTGACTCAGAGGTCGGGAGCAACCTGCCCTCCAGACAAAGGCCGCATGACAGATGCAGGTGCAGCGGGCAAGCCCTAGCCAAACACCTTGTGTGACCTTGGAGAAGCCCCTTCCCTTCTTTAAGCCTCAGTTTCCTCATTTGTAAAACCAAGGAGGGCATGACAAGGTGTCTCTGGGGTGCCTCTGGCACCTATAAAATCGTTCTTGTTTTTAATTATTGAACAATATCTCCCCTGAATTTTGCTGGCCTTAATGGCTTCTAGTCATGAAATCCATCATAATTATGAACATAGAGAGGAATAAAAACTCATAGGAAGTACAAAAATACCAAAAATAAGATTGAAATTCAAGTTAGCTTCCGTCCATCGTGCACCCTAACTGTGAGCTGAGGCAAACCCAGTATCTGCCGCGCACAGGCTGCGCTGTGTCGAAGCCCCATGCAGGGGGAGCCTTCCTCACAAGAGGACTGTGTGCTGTACTCAGTGGCTTCCAGATGTCCCTGTGGACAGTGACCTCCCGAGAGTCACACTGGGCACCTGAACCACAGGGGGATGGAGAATGGACGGACTGCAGTCACGATCACCGCTCAACGCTGGCACAGTGACTTTAGAGCAGATGCGTCATGTCCCGGCACCACCGTTGGTGCCTTTCCCACCTTGGACAGCTCAGCCCGCCCCGGAAGGAAGCCCAGACCCCGAGACTCTTGTCCTTTAGACTCTATAAGGATGTATGTGCTGGTTTCCTGCCAAATGTTGGGAGCTGCCTCCAGAACTGGAAACACTCAGACTGAAGTTTACATGCAGGTAGTAAGAGTACAGGGGAGCGAGGAAGGACTTTGTAAGATACTATCACAGAGATACGGGTATCGATCATACGTCTGTGCAAATAATGTAAATAGTGAAGTGGCAAGTGCAGTGCCTGGCACACAGCAGGGCCCAGGAAGTGGAGATGTGGGGATCCTCTTTCCCAAAGAAGGTCCCACATGCTCTTACAGAACATTATCCTTTCCCATGGTAACATGGAGCCCGTGTCACCTCCCTTCAACCTGGGTGGAGCTTTGTGACTGCCTCAATGAATAGAATGTGCCAGAAGTAATCCTGCATGCCTCCTGAGGCTAGGTCATCAAAGGTGACATGGCTTCTTTCAGCCTCTTCTGGGACATGTACCTTGGGAATGACGTTAAGGGGTGGGCTGATATTAAGAAGTGTCATGGCCCCAAAGTCACCATGCTGGAGAGATGGCAGGGAGACAGAAATAACCACAGAGCCCCAGCCGCCCATCCTCCGGGGGACTGAGTCCTCCTGGTCTGAACACCAGATGGTGAGTTTGTAAGCCTTTGCATGACTCCAGTCCCTGGGCTCCCCCACTCAGCTTTGGCCAAGAAGAGCAGGCACTCCACTCATGAGAAAAACCAGGGCCGCTGCAGTTTTCAAGTCTGCAGTGGTTTGTGACGCAGGCTTAGAGAACAGCAGGAGGAGGGCGCTACGGGGGTTCTCATTGGTCTGCATGGAAGATGCAGGAAAAGACTCGGGACTCAGCTTGGAGGAAGGGGAGCAGAAGCCTACTAGCAGGTGAATGGGAGAGACCCAGATAACCGGAGCCTATTTCTCCTTGCTCTGATGGGGACAGGTCCTCCTTAGAGTTACCAGGGGTGGGGGGTGGGGAGGTATCTGGACAACAAAATGCAGAAAACACTGAGAAGCCAGCCAGAAAACTGGAAGAAAGTTCTGAGAACTTCACCATGACGGCCCAGAGAAAAGGAGTGAGCCACCCTGTCACCCCAGCAGGCCCTAGAGAGGCCAACAGACACTGGGGTACCCAGCTATGGAAAGAGCACAGAGTTCCCCTCCATACCCTCAGCCGAATATCAGCAAACTACAGCTGGTGGGCTAAATCCAGCTTTCTGTCTGCATTTGTAAATAAAGTTTTATCAGACCACAACCACACTCCATTGTTTGCATGTGGTCTGTGGCAGTCTTTTTGCCACAAGGTCAGGGTTGAGTAGTTGCAGCAGAGACCACGTGGCCCATAGCGCCTGAGCTCTGTGCTATCTGCCCCCCCCAGATAAAGGTTTCCTACCTCTGCCCCAAGCTATCAGATGTGGAATCCTGAGATGCAAGGTGCTCTGCCTGGGCGTAGTCTCTGCCCCAAAAGGCCCTTAAGGGTGTGCACCCAGCACCCCATTCAGGCAGCCATTTAACGCACCTGAGCACCTAATGTGCCACAGGCTCCTGGTCCCACCCTGGGGACAGATAAATGAACAGACACAGTCCTTGTCCTCTAAGAGATCAAAGTGTTGTGCAAGGGACGGCCACACAATCATGGAATTACGGAATGGAGGCCCAGCCTGTAGGAAGGAGTCTGGTAGCCTGGACACAGGTGACCAGTCCTACATGGGAGCTGTGGCCGGGGAAGGCTTCTGGAAGGAGCCGATCTTGAAGGGCAAGCAGCTGACAGTGAACACACAGGCACATATGATGATAGAAGGGGGTGTCTGCACAGAGGGAAGGAGGTGTCAAAGGCGGAACCGGAAGGGGCAGGGCACCTAGACAGGGAATTCTGTTCACTGAGCAGGTGGATCATGGCTCCAGGGGGGCAGTGACAGGTGGAAGAGCCAAGAGTTTGGCCCCGGGAGTTACGGCAAGCAGGCAGGCAGGACCGAAAGGGAGGCAGAGAGGCAGATGCCCACAGCTAGACCTTTGCCATCATGAAAGACCCTGAAAAGTATAACTTACTCGGAGGGGGAAAGAGCATACCCAGATCCCTCGGGCTGTGCCCAGCTTCACCAAGGCACAGCCATCTCTACGTGAATCTGTTTTCTCCCTCGGTCATAGTGTGCTCACCCTGGGCTCCAGGCCCCTCCGATTCAGAGCCCAGGAGCTGCCGCAACGGGCTGACCACAAGCAGTGAGGGCCATCTGGCCCTCATCCGGGGACTCCCGACTTACTGTGCCCAATGCCCTCCCGACCTTAGCGAGTTTCATCCAGGCTGGCGCTCCAGCAGGAAACAAGAATAATCACCACGTGGAGCCCGTGAGTGGGGGGTGGGACACAGCTCCATGACATGTGTCATCTTCGAGGCAGCTGCTGGTGACCAGTGCCCTCAGAACCTCTCTCTAAATATGCATCTAGGCACGTGTCCCAAGGAACAAGTGGGCCTTTGTCACTGGGCCTGGCATCTGGGAGCGAGCAGGGAACAGGCATTTCATTTTTGGCCAGAACGCAGTAGATTTAAACTTGAGGGAGGCGGGGGTGGGGGTGGGGGACCCCTTTGTTTCTGCATAATGTGCTCTTTTACAGTCATGCTGTCCTTGCACTGTCCTTCCATTAGAATCCCACAGCTTCATTCCTGTTTCCATAATATTATTGCTAAATACACGGGCCTCTTGGGAAAATAATCCTAATTATAAAGCATGTTCCCAATCACAACTCCGTTCATGCAATTCGTGTTATCATCACTGTCATCACTGTCACTTTGTCTAAAGGACTAAGGGCTTGAGCCATTGCTATGAAGAAGGCAAACCCCAGAATGAAAACATTGCTGTGGGACCGGGTGGGGGGACCCGGGTTCCAGGGCAGTGAGCTTGGGCCAGACCCAATTTGCCAGGCATGCTCCGCTCCGCAGGTGGAGAAGGCAGAGATGCCGGGGATGGGGGCGGGGACAGTCAGCTGGGATGCAGTCCGAGCCCTGCGTTCTTGTCCTGGGGGACCTCAGGCAGCAAGTCCCCAATCCCAGCAGACCTCAGTTTCTTCGTCTGCGAAACAGAAAACTGAGCCTTTACTAAGTCTTACACTACGCCCTTTGAGATGGTCTGCAAAATAAAACAAAGTTAATGTAATGTAAAAGCACACACCTGTTAAAAATCTGCCACCCTAATCTTCAGCGTTGGCAGGTATGGAACCCATAAAAGCCCATCAGGCCTCAATCCTACTTTCCAGCCTCTCAAAACAGTGTGTAATTGGGTCAAGGATCTATAGATGGCAGCCTCTTGCTAACTAAAATCCAAGGAAAAGAGGCTTCTAGCACTCTGTCTTTCTCAGCAAATGCAATAGGACCAGAAAGGAAATAGAAACCAACTAGTCATTTATCTTAAGAAGTCAAATAAGTCTCTCCTAGGCCAACATGGCCACTGGGAATGTTTAATCTCGAAAATAAAAAGTATTTCTGAAGTATTCACCTATCACATTTCCATCAGGGGAAACAGAGTCTGCAAATAATGATGTAACCTGCCAAATATTGTCACCAAACACTCCCATTATGCTCTGTCTCTACCCCTACCAGAGCGTGTGCTCAGTCTAGCTGGGACTTGAGGTATTTACATCTGTGCCCTGCCTTCCCGGCAGGCAGTGTGGCCCCTTAGAGTGGGGGCCTCACCTCCACCACATCCGTGCCCAGCACCTGGCTGCCCCGCACCCGGCTCACAGTCGGTATCTGTTGACTTGAGTTTTCACTCTGCAACCGGGCTCCCCGACCCTTGTTTGCAATTCCAGGGTTTCTCTGTTTATGGCAGACCTGGATTCGGAGTTCTCCCCACTGTCTCTCGACATCAAAGTGATTTTAAAACACTGACCAAGGAGTGCCTGGGTGGCTCAGTCGGTTAAGCGTCCGGCTTTGGCTCAGGTCATGATCTCATGGTTGGTGGGTTTGAGCCCCGCATCAGGCTCTGTGCCATAAGCTCAGAGCCTGGAGCCTGCTTCCGATTCTGTGTCTCTTTCTCTCTCTGTCCCTCCCTTTTTCACGCTCTGTCTCTCTGTCCCTCAAAAATAAATAAAATGTAAAAACAAAAACAAAACACACACACACACACACACACACACACACAAAACATTGATGGAGATGCAATTTTAAGAAAAGCAAGCCAGCCCAACAGAAGCGAAGGAGGAAGAATAGACGGTCCCAACACAGGTGTGTTAGAGGACAAGGAATGAGTTAGAAGGAAGAGATTCCTGAGCAGTCCACTTATTTGGGATTCACCGGCTCACCCGCACTCACACCGTGCTCTCCTGATAAGCTGCAAAATCTAAAACTCCTTATTAAATGTCAGATAAATCGGCTCGCCTGGGGCGAAGCCAGTGAATGGGCGGTGCGGGCTCCAGTCCGGTTCTCCGTAATTGATGGGCTCTGAGTAAGCAGAACCAATCCAGGCTGATTGTGGATGAAATGACTACAGCCAGCAAAGTTCAAATAAGAAATATGTGAACTTTAAAGTACTTGAACACAAATCAAGACAGTGAGTTTTTATAAAAATCTTTACTAGCTCAAACCACTGAAGCTCAGAATGACCTTTATCCTTGGGTTGAGTAGCTGGGGAGGGGTGGTGAGGAACGTGCACACCATATATCAGGCTGGGAGCCACAGGGAAAGCTCAGCAGGAGAGAGAATTTGTCAGATTCTCTGCTTGCAGCCCCCTGCATCTGGGTCTGTGTGGACAAGGGAGGCACACAAACAGGGCCTTTTGGGGGCACCCTGGACCCAGTATAGGCTCACCCCAAAAACTAGACACAAATCTACTGTTTCTCCAGTCCTGGAGGTCTCTCCATCCCATCCCTGAGAGGAAACATCCTTTCGCCTTTTTCACATATGAGGAAATGGAAGGTTCTACAGGTCTTTAGCTAGGAAAGGACCACACCAAGCTGTATCCCTTCGTGATGGACCAAATCAGCACCAGATGGGATCTTCCTTTTCACCTTCATAGATCTTTCTCAGCCATTCGATGGGAGCACACATAAAAACACCCTCTAGGGTAACAATACCGTACTCTAACTTGCTAGGGAATTCTTTCAGTAGCAACTGTGCATTCTAATTGACTTGTTATATCATTCATTCAACAAAGATGTCTTGGGTCTCCTCTGCGTACCAGGTCACACGTAGACACCCGAGGGTGGTTGAGTTGATCCTTCCCACAAAGAAGGTATGAGCTACAGGAGAGGAGAGAAATGACCACATTTTGTTTTATCCCAAAGCACTGGGGAAGAGGATATATTCAAGACATGTAGCTAAGGGGAGAGCCTGCCTTCCACCTGTGAGAAGGAGGGCTTCTTGAAGGACAATCCAAAGTGGCCCTTGTAGAATGGCTGGGATTAAGGATTTGAAGAGGGACTAGAATGAGACCTTATTATGTGCCATGCTTTCTTTGTCTTCTAAATGCAAGACACGCCTTAGCTTATCTGTTCCTCAAAATAGCCTTACTAGGATTTATTGGTACCTCATTTCATAGATGAAAAACCGAGGCACAGAAAGTTAAAGAATATTACACAAAAATCCACAATGGTAGACGTGAGACCCAACCCAAAGCGTTCTGGCTTCAGTGTTTACAGTTTTGCTCCCTGTGTGGTAACGCTTCTGTGTGAGGGACATGGGTGCCAGGAAGGGGACCATTTGAGCAAAGGCAGAGTGGCCTTGAAAGAATGGTGTGTATATGGGAAAGACCTGGAAGTCTTGTTAGATCAGAAAGTATACAGCATGAAGGGTGAACAAAGATCACAATGGAGCAATGTATGGCCAACAGGAGACTGTATGTGCATGCGACCAGGACTCACTGAGCATCTGTTTGGTCCCAGGAACTCCATTAAGCACTAGAAGACATAGTCATGAACCAATGTTTCAAAAGACTAGGGTTTAGGCATGTGCACAAATCATGGAGGGTAACTTTCCAGAATTATCTAGACATTTCACTCTCACCCTTTCCTTAATCAAAACCAACACCATGTATCTCATGATGTGGATTCAGAAACTATGCGAGGTGAAAGCCACAGGGAGAGGGCTGACAGATACAATAGAGGATGCCCAGTTAACTTTGAACTTCATAGAATCAGATAACTTTTTAGTATACGTGTGTCCCAGATGTCACTTGGGGCTTACTTACACTAAAACGTAATTCTTCGCTTTTCGGAAATTCAGGTTTAAGTCCGTGTCCCGTACTTTTATTTGCTAAATCTGGTGACCCTAAACCTTACTGATCTTTCACTAAGCTTCCTCAGTTTTTGGATGCGCCAAGAAAAGGCAAGTTCTGGGTAACCCACAGAACAAGTTAGCGACTCAGTCAGAGACCCGAGGCCAGAGGGCAAGGACCCAGTCCAGGGCTCTTTCTGCTCCACCAGGCTGCCTTCTGTGCCCCCAGCTCGAGGAGCCAGGATGCAGAGAAGGCTTGCAAATGACTGAATCAAGCCACTCAGCCCCTGTGTGCTCAGATGCTTTCCAGTCCCAGCGGGCCATTAACCCTTTGTGTCAGCAGGAACACGGCTATGGGGCAGGTCTTAATTACGATGGGAAAAGTCAGAATTCTGATAGTGGGATGCCGCACGAGTCAGGGTTGCTCTGGCCCTGAAATCGAAGGCAAAAACCACAATAGGAAGCCAGCCTGCCACTAGCCCCCCCCCTCCCCCACAGGCAGTGGGTGTGCAGACAGGTGTCCAATGGCCACCTTGGCTACATTTGGTGAAATGCTTCAGGGAAAGTCAGAAAGTTGTACCGCCACAATTTAGGGGAAATCAAATTTTTCTTTCAGAGCAACATCTCAGGAGACTGTGGCCAATTTCAAGGTGCCTTTATCTGAATACATTCCATTAGGAAAGGAGCAGGAAGAAGCGCTGGCCTTTCAAGGTAACTCAATCAGACTCTCTGGCATTCACAGGGGTATCAGTTACCATAAGCCTCTGGGGGCAGCAAGGAGATTAAGACGCGGATTACCTACCACTTACTATGTGTCATCAAGGGAAGAGCAGCTTCAGCTACGAGCCCCGTTTAATCGGGTCCTGGCAGGCTTTTCTCAAAAGGATGGTTGACAGCATTTCTAAGCATGTTTTAAACTGTCTGTTATATCAGTGATGGGGGCTCACCACTGGAGAGTGACAGCAATGTCAACAGTGGCCATTGGAGGAATTTCTGGCAAGTGGCCCTTTGTGAAATGATGAGAAGTGGGAGCAGGGAGGTGCTGGGTATTGTATGGGAGCTCAGGGCCCACTTAAACGCACCCTGAAAGCCAGCATCCTTGGGCATGTTTCAGCTTTACATTTCACTCCTCAATCGGTCTGTGGGGTTGTCAAGACAGATATCATCAGGTCTGACACCATCTCTGGTGATGGAATAAGCCAGAATCAGACCTGCCTCTGTATCTGGGCAGCCAGACCCAGAGTGGTTTTACTCTCCAGAGACAGCCCCACATGAGAGACAAGAGAAGCACAGTGGCCTGAAAAGAAAGTGGCATCCCAAGCCTACCTCAGTGGTCAGCAAACTATGACATGAGGGCTAAATCCAGACCACCTGCTGTTTTTTAAAGTTTATTT
Source organism: Suricata suricatta (assembly GCF_006229205.1). Lineage (NCBI taxonomy): Eukaryota > Metazoa > Chordata > Mammalia > Carnivora > Herpestidae > Suricata > Suricata suricatta. The sequence continues at coordinate 178,600,372 of NC_043701.1, read as the reverse complement.
ATTTATTTTGAGAGAGAGAGAGAGAGAGAGAGCGAGCATGTACACATGAGCAGGGTAGGGGCAGAGAGAGAGAGAGAATCCCAGGCAGGCTCCTCACTGTCAGTGCAGAGCTTGCTGCGGGGTGGACTTTACAAACTGTAAGATCATAACCAAAGCCAAGATCAAGAGTCAGACGCTTAACCTACTGAGCCACCCAGGTGCCCATACCACCTACTATTCTTATGGTTTTACTGGAACATAGCCACATCCACTCCTTCCCCTGGACTTCTGCACTGGTACGGCAGAGTTGAGTAGCTACAACAGAAACCGTGTGGCCCATAGATCTTAAAATATTTACCATCTGCCCTTTACCAAAAAAAATGCCCTACACCATTCCTTACAAGAGACTTCCCACCTCTCCTTAACCTCGGATCCTCAATGGGGGGCATGGAATGGAGGGCATGTCTTGACACATTCTAAATTCCAAGACATTGAAAGAGAAATTGTGGAAGAGAAAACCTTATTACAGCTCAACCTTCTAGGTAGAATCATCTGAACTAAGTTCTCCCTACATAGAATTTCCAAGTTACCCAAAGAGATGGAATATCCACTTTTGACAATTTCCCTAAAATGGAATGGAAAAGTTTGGAAATCACAAGGGGCTATTCCCTACCCACAGGAGTTAGGAGAGGCCCACTTCTGAAGCCACCTGCAATTTGCACCCAGACCCCGTTCCATCCTCACCTGCCACAATTCACAGTGATGTGGTATGTTATTTGTTCTGTGCCTGCTTCATGCTCACCACGGGATAAGAACTGCAATAATAAATGGTCATCCAATATCTCTTGACAACTTGGAACCCAAGGACCACAACCAGACAGTCCATAAACACAAACTGGTCTCAGGCTAAATCCTCCACAAAAATGTCCTTCCTTCCCTCCACACCTGCTGGCCCCCACCTGTGTTGCAAGGTTCTCTAGTATACCGTGAAGTCTTTCTGGATGCTTCCTGCTCAATGCTTCTTCTCCCTCACAGGGCCTCCAAAGAAATTCCTCCAAACATCTCTTGTGGGACTGATCAAATCTGACCTTACACTGCTGTTATCTGTGGCCAGGGAACCCATGGTATCACCAATCAATGGTCTTCACTACTCTTGAGTCATACATGGGATCATGGGTGTGTACCTGGAAGTCTTGTTTGATTGGAAAGTATATAGCATGAAGGGTGGACAAAGTTCACAAAGGTACAATGTATGGCCAATGGGAGACCATGCATGCATGTGACCAGTACTCACTGAGCATCTGTTTGGGTGAGGATAAGTCATTGTGGAAATTCTATCCACATGACCTTGGCACCTCTTTCAAATCAGCTGCCTGCAGGGAAAGCTGATGAGTGCATATACAGGGACTCTGTCCCTATGACTCAGGCCATGCCTAGAAAGAGAGGTAAGCACCTTCAGTGGCCAGAGCCAGGAGGAAAATCCCAGCAAAGAAGATGGAAGCCTTGTAGGGTCTCCAGGCCGTGGTGAAGCTCTGCCTCGTGAGTGGCCAGCCACCCACACAGGGAGAGAAGTCCACTTCCTCACTGTCTGCCTGGGCAGGGGGAACGGATGTCTCCCCATCGGCACCACCTTCTTGTCACCTCATGGAGGGAGCAGTTTCAGGTCATTTTGTCAGCCGACAAACTGACTGAGCACTGGTTATGTGCCACTGGGGGAAGTAGCGAGTGAGAGAGACAAGTTTGCTGCCTTCACAATGCCTACCCTCTGGCCCCAACCCAGCCCAGGAAAATTCATGACTCTGGAGATTCTGGAGGTGAGCAGGGGCAACAAGAAACCTTTACTCCTTACCCAGAGAGGCTCTGAGCTGTGCTGCCCAGTTCTGCCAAGGATTGTCTGCGCCCCGAGAGAGATGAAGATAACTCAGCACCTTGTCTGGATGCCCCTCCCCTTTGTTCCTAGGTTGGAGGACTGTTAAGGGAGCACCATCTTGAATCTGAAAGTGGGGAGGTTGTTGGGAAATAAGTCGCTCCAACAGCTCTTGTGACACTGAAGAGGTAAGTGTGGGAGCCTCAGATCCTCCGGAGGTTACTCGGTTTGGGGCTGGCCTTAAGGATAGAACAGCCTGATCCTGGGGGCTGCCTCAGGGGTTGGGGGAGGGCTGAGAGGGTGTGGACCTGTGGCCACAGAGTTCAGACTAACTCAGGTGTTGGGGCAGGTGCCAAGGCCCGGAAGTGGAAATTGGGCTCAGACTTGAGAATGGATTTGGCCAGATGGTTAGTGAGGGTACCAGGGCTCAAAGCCAGGCTCCTAATTTCTAGGCCAGTACTCTGGGTTCAAGGTGAGTGTCCTAGGGCTCCTGGTTGGGTGGCAGGTAGGTGGGCCTCTGTGCTGGGGGACACAGAGCAGAGATAACTGACCCTACCAGGCCTCCGTGATGGCATCTGGTTGGGAGAGGGGGCTCAGGGTGAAGGAGAGCTTCTGTGGGTTTGCCCAAAACACTCCGAGGTTAGTGACACCATTAGCTGCCCATGAGTCCCCTCTAAGGCCAAAGCAGGTCCTACTAGCCTCAGTCTCCCCAGACACAGCACCGAATACCCCGTGAGCTCTATAAACTCTTAGTGAATGAGCCTCTGACCTGTCTCCCATCCCCTAACCCCAAGGGGTCTCTTGCCCTGGAACTAGCCCCTCTTCTTCTCCTTCCTTTTGGGCTTCTACCAATGGCAATGGTGCTGCTCTACTCTGGACCACAGAACATGGTTTCCTGGGCTCTTCTGGGGGAAATCCTTTACAAATATGATTCTTTGTTATGCTGAGGCCTGGTGACTTTGTAGGTTGCTACCTGGCTGGAGACAGCAGGCAGGGATGACGGCCACCTGAGGTCTTCTCCTGAGCCTGCCAGGCTCTTACTGACGGTGACTCTCAGGCACAACCCACACTTGGGCACCAGCTGCCTATGGGGATGGTGCTTGTGCATGGATGGTGGCATCACAGGCAGGAGGAGAAGAGGTTGTGGGGGGACCAGGCCTTCCCTATAGTACCTGTAAGGCGGTCAGAACTTTTCTCAGTCCTGTGACTCCTGCAGACCCTAGTCTGCCACCACACACCTGAGGGTCCGTGCAGCCCCTGACCTTGAACCTCTAGAGCCCTGCCTTCCCTGCGATTCAATCTGGACTTCAGCTCTCAGTGCCTCCTTTTCCCACAGAGAAGGAGACTTGTCTGGCCAGAACTAAACCCCGGCCTAAACCAGGTCATAACCATGCTCTAAACTTCCCCGTGACCTTTCCCCTTGCCAGCCCCTGCTGGTGCTCATGCCCAGTGGGACGCCTCCCCAGGGCGGCTTGAGGGTGTCTGTGCAAGGTGGGGAGGGGGACCTCCTCCCCAGAAGGAGTGGCTCATGCTCACTCCCCTTCACTGCAGCAAATCCACCCTGGGGGCACCCGCCTGGGACCCACCAGCCTCACCAGGCCTCTGGTCACCAAGTCTGGACCACCCCCCAGTACCCAGATCTGTGGTCTCTCTCCTCTCCTGCTTTCCGGCCAGTGGACCAGGCGCCGCCTCCATGTCGCCAGGAAGCTGAGAGCAATCTGTTTACCAAGCAGTGTTTCTATTGCTTCTTTCTACCCCGTTGGCCCCTGTGCCAACGTCTGCCCTTAATTGGAACCGCCATGGCCTCCCCAGCACCACAGAGAATCTGCCCCTTTCTTTCTCGGCCACTCTCCCTCCTCCCCCCTCTCCTCCTCTTGCCTCTCTCTCAATTTCTCTTTTTTTCTGCCTTGCACAGGTAATTGTGAGCCGGTGAGGGAAAGCCCTGGAGTATTCAGTTCCAAGCGCTACCCAGCAGTTCTCAGAAGGGCACAAAGAACCGCGGTGAATGTCACATTGAGTCCCTGCAGCTGCACCTGCCGGCCGCCCCGGCCCCTCCGGTTCACCAGGGGGTCACCAAGCGCTCGCAGATTCTCCGGTGGCAGGAGAGCTACTATGTTTTCAGTTCACAGTGAGATTAAATCTACAACGTTTGACCTGTCTAATTTATTTTGTGGCTGACGAAGCAAGGAAAGCCCGTAGTAAGATCTGTATGCATTTCTTCCCCTTAAACAAAACACCGAGGAATTTGTAGGAAGCCGTCAGCAGCTCGACATTTCATTCCAGGCCTGGACGTGAAAACGGGTGTGTAATGAGCACCGGATTCCTTAGCCTGGGCAAGCCAAGGCGACCCGGCATTGTTTTTCCCACTGAACTACAGACTCCTGCTAATCAGCCTTGGTAACGGGAGGCGTGGGAGGGCTTGGAACGCAAGCCTGGGGCTCCGACCCCGACGAAGGTCAGACCCTGATCTGAAGTTTGCCCAGATTTGGCCACGCCCTTCAATGCCCTTCTTGTCTCCTGCTGCCCTTGTCCACCTTGTCCATCAGCCAAAGCCATGCCAGCCCTCTCCGCCTCCCTCCCCTCCCCTAGCCAAAGAAAAAACACGTCCAAGAGCGGTTTCCTCTGAGAAGTCAAAGCGCACTCACTTCCATTCCTACCAGTTGAACACCTCCTAGTGGCAGGCAGCTCACCATGGTTTCTAGAATGGCTTCGTGAGCAGCTGAACAGCCTTTCATTCTTTTTTTTTCCTTTTAAGGAGTCACAGGTGGGACCCCAGTCAGCCAGACACTGGCCAAGTTGGTCGGCCTGGAGCCCAAGTTGGGGCTGGGACTTAGCCCATCAGTCGAGGCCTCGACTCTCGGGGACGCTGGATGATAGGCCTCCGTGTGAGACCCTTGGACAGCAGAGACACATGTGCTTGCGGCCAGGAGAGCAATGGGGGCACTTGTCTGGCAGGAGGGTCTGAAGACAGGGTCAGGCAAAGCCACAGGCAGGGCTGTCCTGAGCCCAGATCTGGGCAGGAGGGCAGAAGGCCATGTGGATGCAGGTGTGGGAGGCCCATGACTGTGCCTAGCAGCACAGGGATCCACTGCATGTGGCATAGAGCTGGCAGAAGACCGGACAGTCACTTGGGTCAGGTGGGGAAGGCCAGTAGATGAGGAGCCAGGCCAGACCTGTGAGGCAGAGAGCATTGTGCTTTAGAAAGATGGATGTGGCCGTGTCATGGGCCCGGGGAAGTCATGAGCACCCAGGTGGGAGCCCCAGTCAGGACCCTGTTCTAGAATGGATGAGGGGCTAGAAGCCAGAGGAGGCAGGAGAATGGGTGCAGAGTGAAGCCCAACAGGGAGAACAGGCCTGGTCCCGAGCCTGGTGAGGGTCAAGGGGGATGGGGACACACTGAGGGCAGACCTAGTGTGACCAAGGTGACGGCACTAGTGGCTAATCCTTGGTGAGAATTCATCTGGGGGCTCTGCAAAGCACTTCCTGTCTTCCCGTTTGATCCACAAAATGACTGGGTAGGATGGATGTTGTCTTCTCTTCTCTTATGGATGACATCACTAAGGCTCAGAGAGGGAAGGAATTGGCCCCAGATCACACAGCTGGAGGAACAGAGGCAGGAGCTGTGTCTGGACTGCTTCCAGACCCTGGCTGCCATCCCCCGTGGCCAGAAGAAACACACACACGTGGACCCAGAACGGGGAGCTCAGCCCCAGGGTCCTTTCACTGGGTGCCATCAAGCCCCCAAGAGCAGGGTATTTGCCAAGGTCAGTTAGGCCCGGAGCCCTTGTGCAGCTGAATCAAATCTCCCACCCACCTCCGGGCTCCAGGCCTGACAAGGAGGCGTGAGTCCGACCTACAGGCCCAGAAAGTGTGGCTCAGACAAGATGTATGTGCCCCCTGGGACTAGGATGTGAATTTCAGCCCAGGCTGGGGCAGGGCTGGTTATTAATTATAACACATTAATTATGACATTCGGCGAATGCTCGAAATGGAGGAGCGCGGCCCTCTCCCAAGGCCATATCTTGTCTCATATTTCTCACTCGAAGCTGTGGTGAAGGCATGGTGTTAAGGGCAGACGGGCGCCCACACTGGTTAGAACTGGGGCGGGTGGGAGGGAGAGCCATGCCATTCCTAGTCTGACTAAAACGCTGACCTTTGAACACGAGAAGCTAAAAAGATGTATAGGGGTGCGGAGTAAAGGGTCCAGGGAAATGCGCGTTCTGATTAAAGGTAATGACCAGGGAAGAACCGAAAGCTTGCAATAATTTCAGCCACAGAGCAGAGAAGCAAAGTGGGTTCGTGTCTTGTGCAGAAAAAAAAGCCTATATTCTCAATACTTAGCTCCTAGTGAAGCTAGTGAAAGAAAAAGTAAGAAAAAAATAAAGTAAGAGAACCAGGAAGGTGGTTCCACTGGCTACTCTCATCTGGCCAGTCTTTGCCCTGTTTGTTTTGACCTTTTGACCAGTGTGCGCTCCGCCAGGGTCATTAGGAGGGCCAGGGGAGGTGAGGATGGTGTCCTCAAAGAGGGATTTCTACCTCACCTCCGCTCCCTAGAGATAGGTAGGAATAAATTCAGCAGGAGAATCCATAGTGAGTTCCTTCTGGTGTGTGGGTATGACATTAATGACAACAGCTAACATTTTCTGGGCACTAATTATGCGCTGTGTAGAGTTCTAAGGATCACTGTCTCTGGATCAACTCATTTAATCCTCAGGGCAAATGGCGTGAAGAAGGACTGAGGCACAGGAAGTCCTATCCCTGCCCAGTGTCCCCTAACTAGCAAAGGTTTAGCGCCAAGAGTTGTGCCCAGGTGGTCAGACTCCAGAGTCTTCCTCTGAACCCCCTGCCCCACTCCTCAGATTTTAGGAAGTATAAGAACCGCCTGATGGATACACACAAGAGACCTGAAAACACACTCCCTCACCAGACTCATACGCGCGTGATCCTAGCAGCATTGCTCAAGACGTCAAAGACCGGAAACAACCCAAAGACCCATCAGCTTACAGATGGAGAAACAAAATGTGGCGTGTCCACGCGGAGGAGTAGGATATGCCCAGGGAAAAGAACAGAGCACTGCTACGTGCTTCAGTGTGGATGAACCTTGAGACCATGATGGGAAAGAAGACAGTCCCAACAGACCACATTCTGAATGATTCCATTTACGTGAGATGCCCAGAAGAGGCAAATGCGTCCTGACAGAAGGTAGATGAGAGGTCGCCAAAAGCTGGCGAGAGGTAGAATTTGAGAGTGACCGGTGAGAGGTATTCGTTTCTCTGCAGAGAGACAGAAATGTTCTGGAATTCATGGTGATGGTTTCCCAACATTGTGAAGATGCTAAAAAAAAAAAAATCGCTGGATCATGAACTTTAAAACAGTACATTTTACAGGATGGCTCAGTCGGTTGGGAGTCTGACTTCTGCTCAGGTCACGATCTCACAGTTTGTGAGTTCAAGCCCCGCATCAGGCTCTGTGCTGACAGCTCAGAGCCTGAAGCCTGCTTCAGATTCTGTGTCTCCCTCTCTCTCTGCCCCTCCCCTGCTCACACTCTTGTCTCTCTGTCTCTCAAAAATAAGTAAACATTAAAATTTTTGAAAAAAAAACCAGTAAATTTTATGTTATATTAGTTATGCCTCTACTTTTTAATTGCCACAAATATTCAACCTGCCTGGTGCATCAGTGAGGACGCTTTCAGCTTTGCCCTGGGCTGCTCCCTGGGCTGCAAGATGGCCACCCCAGTTCCAGGCTTCACACACAAATAAGAAGAAAAGAAGTCTTCAAAGAATAAAGAAACCTTCCCCGAAGCCCCCAGCACTAATCCTGGTACATCTATTTGCTTGGTCAGGACGGAGCGTCCTGCCCTTCACTAAATCTGTCACTGGCAGGGGGACGAGGGGCTTCTGGGTCTGCTTAGACCAATCAGTATTTGCTGCTGAATTTTGTAAGGAAGGGTGGACACCTGAACAAAACAGGACTCGGTCAGAAAAAGGAAGGGCAATGGCCGTCTGCAGGCACTCAGTGGTTCCTGGTGTGCCTGGTGCTTGTTACAACATGAACTCCCAGGGCCTGCCTCAGAGCTGGCTGGGCAGGCGTGGGTTTCAGAGCTCCGCATCTGATAGAAGCCCCTCAGATGTCCCTGATAAGGGTGTCCTTGGAACACACTCTGAGCAACGCTGTGCAGTGAGGTCTGAACACACACTCAGGCTTTCCTGTTACCCCAGATCTTCCAGGAATCCCCAACTTCTCCCTCCATGCTCCCAATACTCTGGGAAAGCACTCCAATAGATGAAGGAAGGAAAAGAGGGAAAGAGAGGGAAGGAGG
>NC_043701.1:178527725-178592107 GCF_006229205.1 Suricata suricatta | reverse complement strand
AAGAAGGAAGGAAAAGAGGGAAAGAGAGGGAAGGAGGGGAAGGAAGGAAGGAAGGAAGGAAGGAAGGAAGGAAGGAAGGAAGAAGGAAGGAAAAGAGGGAAAGAGAGGGAAGGAGGGGAAGGAAGGAAGGAAGGAAGGAAGGAAGGAAGGAAGGAAGGAAGGAAGGAAATGAAAGGGAAGGGAAGGGAAGGAGGGATGTAGAAGGAAGTAAAGAAGAAGATGAGAAGGAGACCGACATTTCCACAGCTTCTATCCTGTGCTTTTGTAACCATTCCACAGCATCATGGCAGGCAGGGAAGTTACTACTCTACCCATTTCATAGACATGGACCCTGAGGCTAAGAATATCAGCAACTTGCCCAAAGCCACGTGAAAGTAGACCAGGAATTCAGAGCTGAGTTCTGGGCCCACTTCTAGAACTGTTGCCACCAGACCTTCCTCAGCAAATTCACTGACTAGCAGACCGGGGGCAGTCAGACCCCGACACACCAACCTTCTGAATTAACTGCAAGTCCAGCTTGGTTAGAAAGTGACAGTCTCCTAGCAAAGAGAGTTCAGGACTCCTCCCTAGAAGAGAGAGTCTTTTATTTTTTCACATCAGGAAAAAAAGAGAAAGAAAAGAAAAAATTGCTTATTCTCCCAGGATTAAAATTGTGCGCCTACACCCTTTGACCTTTTTTGCTTTAATAGTGCATTTTCTCTACACTTGGCTTTGATGTCACTAAAAAGATGACCATCATGCAGCCACTCACCATGCATTTATGCTAAAAAGACAAGCATTTAGAATGTACCACTTCCATTTGTCTAAAGCTACACAGCTCTACCGGTCATGTTCTCCCAGACCTCGGAATGGGCAGGATCATGGGAATGCTTCTATTCTCAGTCCCGAAAATGGGCCAGAAAATACTCAGCAAGAGAGACCTGCTGACACAGAGCCACTACCTGGGAAAAGGCTTTCACCTGGAACCAGTTCAACAAAAGCACTTATTTCTTAATTTAATTTTTTTACATCTTTATTTTATTTTGAGGGAGAGAGAGAGAAAGAGTGATCAGGAGAGGGGTAAAGAGAGAGATACACAGAATCCAAAGCAGATTCCAGGCTCTGAGCTGTCAGCACCCGTGGGGGTCAAACCCACGGACTATGAGATCATGACCTGAGCCAAAGCCAGGTTCCCCCACAAGCACCTATTTCTTCCCTCCAGCTGCCCACATCTCTCTTTTCTATGGATCAAAAACCTCTTGAGACTATGGTTTTAAGAGAAATGGAAATCTGGATTTTAATGTAAACTCCAACCCTGTGATACAATTCTTCTTGAGAGTTTCCCGGGCCACTCCTAAGGGGAGAATTCCAAAATCCACTTCTCTCCCCATTCCTATGCAGGATTCTTGTTTCTAATAAGGTCACTATTTCTCTTTGTCCACAAGGAAGACTCATGCCAAGGCTTTGGGGTAGGTGAATTCAGGTGTGCTGGCATTCTCCAAAGAAAGCTATCATTTTAGGCTCAGATTCTGAAAGACAGAACAGGGCTGAGCAAAGTCAAGTCCTGAGCGTCAAGGTCAAGGTCTTGTTTGTGCAAATTTACCTGAACTGCCAGCAAGCACGCTTGTGAACATCACCTGTGTGGGGATGGCTCTGGAATCTGCTGCCTGGATGGAGGGAAATGGCTCTGTGGGAGGCTGGGATTCAAGTGAACCCTGGCAGGTAAAGGGGGCTTCCAAGAAAGAAAAAGGCAGGGATGAGGTAGGTGGAGGGAAGTGCGTGTGGGTAGGGGATTGGGAGTAAGGCAGGTTGGTGACCACGCAGACCAAGCTGGAGAACTGGGGATGTTCACACAAAGCCCTGTGAGCTAGGGTTGATCCATTTGCTTTAGAAAGTAAAGTATTTCTGGGAGCTCCACTTGAGTGTCAGGAAAGCCCAGAAGCAAAGTCCCCTCCCATAGACAACTGACCTTCAGTGTCATATTCCAGCCCCCGATGAAGGACGGCTTTAGGCTGACGGTGCATGTTACCATAACTCGGCAGCACATCAGGCATGCGAGGACCCTCTAAGATGGGCAATGTTTCGTGAAACGATGATGCAAGGAATTAGTGTAAGAAGGCTTCGGCGCGGGGTTACATCAGATGGACGCCAATGCCAACATGGCCAGCCTTCCACCCACGGGCCTGGCACCATTCTAAGCACTAAACCTACCTCCTCTCATTTAACCTGACTCCCAAGAACTCCCAAGACAGATTCTAGTATTGTCATTCCCATTTTACAGATGAGGAAACTAAAGGTCAGAAGAGGGGAGTCACCAGCCTGCGGTCACCTGGCTCAAAAGCAGGGAAGCCATCCAAGCTCAGAGAGCCGCTCTCCAGCTGGGCACCTCTTACAAAGAGCTGCATTGATTCTTACTAGAATAAATGTGAGTCAATGATCCCTTTCCTTTAATGATCGAAATCCTCCTCATTAGAGGTGTGACCTCCACACTGACCACTCCCTGAGGAACTCAGACGAAGCAGGCGCTAATCCAAGAGGTAACTTCCAGGCCACTCTGTCTGCCATCTTATGTCATCACGTGGAAGAGCTGAAGGCAAGCGTTCCAATTTATTTATTTGCATCTCGTGTTGGGAAGTATCCTGTCAAAACACCAACAAAAACTACACAATGCCACGAAGTCTAGGGCTGGGTCCTCACCTTATAAGTACGCCAACCATGCCCCAAACAATGCTACTCACTTCGCATCCCACCATTAAGCTGTCATGATAGGAAATAAATAAAGTCCCAGGGCACTGTTTGGCAATTAGCAGTTATATCTCAGCCTCTTTGGTAGCGTTCACATTGCGCCGTAATTGTGAGATTAAAACGCTATAATTTACATGGTTGGCTATAAGTGTGTGGATACCTTGCTATGACAAAGCAATTACCCAAGTGATTATCCTCATAAAGAATCTGCAATTGTAGGTAAATAATGATTATGTGGCTGACAAGTGTTGTGCTATTGACTCTTAAAACAAATATTAAGATTTACCTTTTCGTACATCCATATATAATATATATTCTAAACTTCTGAGGGAAGGGTCACACGAAGCACATAGAACATGAGAGAGATTTTTGCACAGCACTTCAAAGTCTGGAAGGTACATGTAAAATGCATCTTTGTCTAACTGGTCCACAGAATTGTGACATAAAGAAGGGAAATCAGGCAATGTCATTTCCATGTTTACAGGGAAGACTGCATCTCAGGAAAACTAAGGGACTTGACTTAGCAGACGTGAAATTCCATTTCTCAGGAATCCCTCCTGAGACATCCTGCCCTTCCTCTTCCCAAGGGAGAGGCAAAAAACTTTTCAGTTTCTGGAGAATGCTTTGGTCTATGGTGATGAAATAGAATACTTCAAGCAATAATGACATCTCGTCTCCCCCACCCCCAAAATCAAAAGGCACTATATACTTCAACTGTATTTTATGGCTTTGTTCAGTAAAGTTGGCCAAAGGTCATAATTCTTTCATTGTGTCTATACAAAGCCAAATGGCCATTTGAAAAATGTGAAGTTAAAAATGTTCGAATGAAATGATTCTGTATCTACCACTCAAATTTTATTACTTGCCTCAGTGTGACCAACATTATAATAAATGTAGTCCAATTGCTTTACAGAGACAGAGTCAGGAGCTATGCCAAACCCAGGAGAAGGGAGGAGGTGGGAGGTCTCCAGTACGTCTGGCCTACAAGACCAGGTCTCAGATCTGAGCTGCTCCAGAACGTTTTCTGAGACCTGGGATGGAAACAAGATAGACCGTGGAGAACCTGACTTCTTGGATCCCTCCATTCCTTCATTCAACAAATATGTATTAAAGACCTATTAAGTGTCAAGCCATGGGCTGGGAGCCCCAACATGAACAAGATAGGGGTGCCCTTGCCCTCTCATGTTTTTAATGTTTATTTATTCTTGAGATAGAGAGAAACAGAGTGCAAGGTGGGAAGAGAAAGGAGTGAGGGAGACACAGAATCTGAAGCTGGCTCCAGGCTCCAAGCTGTCAGCCCAGAGCCCGACTTGGAGCTCAAACCCACAAACCATGGGATCATGACCTGAGCCAAAATCAGATGCTTAACCGACTGAGTCACCCAAGTGCCTCTTTATTTATTTTTTGAAATGTTTATTTATTTTTGAGAGAGAGAGTGAGAAACAAGAGAGGCAGTGAGAGAGGGGGACAGAGAATCTGAAGCGGACTCTGCACTGACAGCAGTGAGCCTGATGTGGGCCTCGAACTCACCAACTGTGAGATCATGACTTGAGCCCAAGTCAGATGCCATGCAGGCATCCGTTTATTTATTTTCTAAATGTTTATTTATTTTTGAGGGGGGGAGGGGCTGAGAGAGAGAGGGGGACAGAGGATATAAAGTGAGCTCTGCACTGGCAGCAGCAAGCCCAATGTGGGGCTTGAACTCATGAACCATGAGACCCTGACCTGAGTCTAAGTAAACACTCAACTGACTGAGCCACCCAAGCGCCATGACTATTCCATTTTAATGGAAATTTTAAATGCTGTTTGAATTCTGAGGTTGTATTAAGTCCTACCTATTTTGAATATTTCTATTCCAGTATATTTTTTAATGTTTATTTATTTATTTTGAGAGAAAGAGAGAAGGAGCATGAGCAAGGGAGGGACAGAGAGAGATGGAAAGAGAGGATCCCAAGTGGGCTCTGTGAAGAGCCCAATGCAGGGCTCAAACCCACAAACCAATGGATCATGCCCTGCCCTGAATCCCAGAGTTGGATGCTTAACTGACTGAGCCACCCAGGTGCCCCCCTATTCCAGTACTTTAAAAATATTTCAAGTTTTTAAAAAAATTCTAAGTTTTACACCTGCTTCATCAAAAACAAAATAATAATCTAACAAAATAATCACCCGAGTCAACCTATAGGCAAGTGTTTGTCACTCTACATGTATTTCTACGTATATTCGTTCATTCATTCATAATACGAACACTCGTGGAGGGGCTACATGGCCAGGACAACACTCCCTCAACTCGCCCTCCCCTTCATATCATGTTTCCCCACACACTGCAACTCCTGTTGACTCGCTCTTCCTGACACCTAAGGAAGAAAACCTCCAGACGCCTCCATTAGGATCCTCCCGTCAATATTGCTCCCGGCCCCAGCCTACAGCCTGTCTTCCTCTTCCCCCCTCCTTCTCCCGAGTCTGTCAGGAAATCTCAAGAAGCCTTTCTGGTAATGGAAGGATGTCCCAAGAAGGATGGAGGGATGAGGAGAAACGGGCAGGCAACACCAGATTGTCCACATTAACAAATTATGCCAGTTCGCGTGGATATTTACAACTACGCTCTCTCCATACGGTCGTTTCGATGATCACCAAAGTGCATTACTGATGAAGATTTCAGGATTTCCATCGCTGGAGATGATGAGGAAGGCAGATCGGGGTGTGTCGCACTGGGGCCGATTGGAGCCATCAAAATATTTGTTTAACATCTGCTTCATCCGGGTTGTTACACCTGGCCACAATCGGTGCCATTGTTCCTGGGGCTAATCTCATAGATTTACCCCTTTCTTTATTTTTAATTGAATTGCCCTACAGGTAAATACACGGAGCCCTTTCCAGGGCAGACACCCTGAGCGTGGGTGTCATCCTTGCCCCGGATTCTTTGTGTGTCAAACGAAAGCCACTTCAGACCCCAGAGTCCAAAGGAGTTAATTAACAGAAATCAAAGGAGCCATTGTTGCCATCCCAAATCTTCCTCTCTTCTCCAGATGGGGACAGATTCACTGACAATTTAGTTCCATTTCTGAGAATGGTTTCTCAGGTTTCCCTTGTCGGTGACTAGAAAGGGCCAGGTGCCACCAAGGACTCCCGTTCCTGGGGCTCTGCCAAAGACCGAATCAAAGGGAAGAGAAAGGCCACAAGTCTGTGGTCCAGGACCCATCGGGGACTTGGAGGCCTTAGGATGAGGACCAAGAAGGGGGAGTGGGTAACCTGCAGAGAAGTCCTGGAGAGCAGGGGTGAGAGATGACATCACAGGGCTCTGCTCCAAGCAGGGGGCTCCAGGGTGTGGGTAGCCCCTCTTGGTTAAAATCTCCTGTGACTGCCCACTAGAGATACCATCTGACAGGGTCGAAAGGCCCCATGTTCGAGCTGACCGAGTCACTGCTTACTTGAATGAAAGAATCATGCCAGGATTAGCTTTCAAAGGTTTAAAAAAAAAGAAAAAAAAAAAAGGACCAGCTTTATAAGATCAGCACAGTCCCAACATAAGCAAGCAAAGGACACTCATTCCTTCTGTGTTTACCAAAATCCAATTTATAAAGAGAGAAGATGGGCAGGGAGGTGCAGCAGGTGGCGTGGGGTCAACGGTCAACATTTCCAGCAGTCACAAAGGAGACTCGGGCCGGTCGGTAACCTGGGTCTGAAACACCCAGGACGCCAGGGAAAGAGAAACACCTCACACAATGTCTAATTGAACTCCGACAAGTCCCCGCAAAGTGGGTATTTCCCAATGGCAGGATGGATGCAGAGGGGAAGTGGTCATTAGTGAGCCCAGCACGTAGGATGAAACCCGGGATGGTCAGGTCCAAAACCTGCACTTTTCCCAGGAAGTCATGTGGGTTCCTGCACAAATTAGAAAGCAGCCTCTGGAGCTTGAAGGAGACAGTTTTAAAAATGAAAGAAAGTTCTGCTTCATACAGTGTGTAATGAGGTGCTAGCGTTTATTTTAATGCTAAGAACCGAGCATAAGCTGAAAATATATGTAGATTCAAGAATATTTTTGAGCCATGGTTTCAAACATCACTCTTGCAAATGGGGCAGGTGGAGGTGGGGGACCAGAGGGAGGGCACAGCAGCCTCCTGAGGACACTGTGGGGGGCAGAGAGCAACAGCAGAGCCCCCTCTCCTCTGTCACCAGCCCAAAGCAATGTATTTGCTTTCACTCAACGTTGCCTTAGAATCCCACTGGTAAGAAAAGAAGTTTAAAAGGCACAGTTTGGTCCGTCATCTTTCCCAGGTGGGTCTGGGAACATCAGGGCACTCCGGTGGACATAGAAAAACAATGAGCTTCCTCTTTCTGAGCCTTCAGCATGGCATGGGGGTCGGGGGAGTGTGCTTTGAGACCCTTGGAACATGCAGGGTCCACGTTTGCTTGCCCAGGAGAGCCAAGGTCTGCCGGTCCCAGCACAAAGGGGAGTTTGGGGAGACCACAGCTGGAGTGATGTAGGAACTCCATGGGCCGACAGAAGAAACACCGTCTCTGGAGACAACTCTTGTTCTGCTTTCTCATCTGCGTGGTCACGGGACCCCTCAGACCTCTGTTTCCTCATCTGTGGGATCAGGAAAGCGACATCTCCCTTGCAGGTTTCGATGAGAGACTGCAGTCAGACACTGAGATCCTGCCAGGAACCCACTGTATTCAGAGAGATTATAGCGCTTAGCAGATTCCCGTCCTGCCCCGTAGCTGCCTGCTTGGCCATCCCTCCCTAGAAGGGAGATCAGGAGTGGGGGGGGGGGGCTGCAGGCTTATTAGCACACGTGAAATAGGCCTTTCCCTTATTTGTGCTGAATGAAATAATTGCTGTAATGAAAAGGCAAGGAGTTCAGGAAACAGTACTTTCTGAAATACAATTCTCGGTGAACTGGGAACAATATCCACCAAAAACAAAAACAAAAAGAAATAAAAATGAATAGAATCTACTGAAACCGAAGGGGACAGAAAAGTCTCAACTTCAATATGGTGTCAAATTGAGTAATAAAATGAATTCCCAAATTGCACCAAAGGGCAGTTGCTGAACACCCGGAATGCACAGCCCATCTGCCTCCATCCCTGCCACCTGAGGCCCTCAGCCAGGCTCCAGAGGCACTGAGATGGTGCCCTTCTAGGCTGTCCAGAAGCTTAGGCCACGGCCGCTCAGCACCCCCAATCTGGGTCACACTGAACAACTTCCGGTCCCTCAAGTTCTGTGCCATACCCTCTCCTACAGCCCTCTGCAGGGAGTTCCGCCTTCCATTTTTCTTTGTCCCTGAGGGGCTCCCAGGAGGTCCCTTCCCAGGAGCCCTGTATCCCAGCAGGCAGGCTGCCCACGGATGCAGGTACCACCTGTCCTATGGTCTTTGGCCCTTCTAAGGTGCTCCCCACTGGGGCGCCTGGGTGGCTCAGTCCGTTAAGCATCCGGCTTCAGCTCAAGTCATGCTCTCACAGTTTGTGGGTTTGAGCCCCGTGTCGGGCTCTGTGCTGACAGCTAGCTCAGAGCTTGGAGCCTTCTTCAGATTCTGTATCTCCCTCTCTCTCTGACCCTCCCCTGCTCACACTGTCTCTCTCTGTCTCTCAAAAATAAATTTAAAACAATAAAAAAAAAACGTGCTTCCCACCTCCAGGCAGGGACCAGTCCACCTGTCAGAGTCTAGGTCTGGGACTGGTGCTTAGTAGGTCCCCAGTGTTGAAAGAGGGCTGTTTGCACAGCCGAGTCCGAGCTGTCTTGCCTCCTGTGCAGTCCCCAGTGGTCACTTCCTCACCCAGGACAATAAGCAGGACACAGCCCATGTCTGGGATTTCTTTCTAAATCCATGGATGGAGGCAACAACTGTATTATGAACTTTCTAGAAAGCCCAGGCCTTGCCCTACATTGTCGTCTTAGCCCCCAGTCTACACTGATCCCCAGAGCACACCACAGGGAAGCCCAGTCTTTCCTTCTGGAACCTTCCCCTCTCCTTCTCCGGGGCTCTCCTGACGTCTCTGGGGCATAACCAAATTGTGGGTGTGTGGCTGGGAGACATTCATCACAGAATCACAGCTCCAGGATCCCGTTTCCGTGACTGTGACATGATGACTGTGTATTTCACGCCTTTCAGTTTCCCAGCTGGGATTCGGAGATTTAAAGGCATGGGGGGTGTACTTTTAAATTTACGAGAGGGCCATTGATTTAATTAATCATGCCCAGAGAGTGTCGTCAGTCACAATAAGAATTCTTAAAGGCAAAGAGGACGAGAGGAGGGAGGTTCTCTGATCGTTTGCAGCTGCCAAAGCTTGTGTTCCTTTGAAAAAGCCAGTGATGCTAAGGTTCTGGGCTAAAATACATTCTCTAGGAGGCATGTCCATGGCCGGCAATGTGCTCAGAGCATTCTAAGAGGCGCCCATTTGCAAACAGAATAGCCTGTGTGCCGTGGCACAAACCAATGCGGTCTTTCTTTGAAGGTCTCCATGTCATATGATCCTTCAAAAAGAACAAACCCACTCACCAGCCAGAAGCAGTGTTGGCTGGGTTTGAGCTCTCTGAGCCAGGTTTTCCCTAATGAGTCACAAGGAAGACCATGGTCTCCTGTGGGCAAGTCCCAGGGTCATGCATCAAAGACACCTAGCCTGCCTGGTCCAGCCTGCTCATTTTACAGATGGGAACACTGAGTCTCAGAGGTCTTGTCTGTGAAAGCCAAAGCCAGGATCTGAGTCCAGTCTCCAGATCCCTCCCAGGGCTCTGTCTGCTCTGTGGTGGTGCCTCCCAATGGAGAGATGGCCTCAGGAGGTGCCCCTTTCACAACATCCAATTCTTTTCTTTTTTCTTTTTTTTTTAAAGTTTATTTATTTCGAAAGAGAGAGAAAGAGAGGGAGAGGGACAGACAGAGAGAGAGAGAGGGAGAATCTCAAGCAGACCCTGCACTGTCAGCACAGAGCCTGATGTGGGGCTCACACTCATGGACGGTGAGATCATGACCTGAGCCCAAATCAAGAGTCAGATGCTTAACTATCTGAGTCACCCAGGTGCCCCCTCCCCCAATCATTTTCTACTTTTCGACTTCTACTCTTGCATAGAAAAAAATTTTTTTATAAACTTACATATTTTCCTCCAGAATCACATCCTACTTTTTTCCTCATCTGCTTACATTACAAGATGTCAACATTCTATGTAGATTCACAAACCCAGAAGCTGTGCGGAGCACAGACGTGGCCCCATAGACACCACGCTTGAGGTTGTGACATCAGTTCTTCTGCCAGAGGGTCTAATGGGTCTCTTCTAGGACACTTTCCAGGGAATCTAAAGGAGGAGGGAGAGGAGAGAGGAGAAGGCAGCCATAATTCTGATGGCCAGTGTCATTTACACCTGTTAGTTGCGTTTGTAAAAGGAGTCTGTCCAAATGGGAGAAATGCTGACTGATCATCGGGAGCCGAGAGCCCCCATGAGTGCAGGCAGGACAGTCACAGACCTCAGGGGCTGGGAGATGGTGTTACTCCCCCCTGCAATCTTTCCGCACCCTCCCCGCCTCAGGCTGGGCTGGTCCGTCTTCCTGTCTGGCACTGTCACTGGCTGAAGTCTCTTGGCCTGCGTAACTCCCAAGGGGCAGGGAGCTCTCTGAAAGCAGGCATTTACTATCCTGTTGTACCCAAACCTCCTAGTAGACAGAGTACCTGACACATAACATATGCTCAGTAAATGCAGATGGCTTAAATGGGGGGATGTGGCCCCATTTACTCATTTTATAGAAGAGGAAACAGAGGTTCCAAAGAGGTCAAGTGAGAAATCAGTAGTAGAACCAGAGCAAAGATCAGGGCCCCAGCCTGAAATTCTCCAGTCCCTTATCTTTGCAAATAATAAGAAAACAATATGGATTAACCTGAACCACTTAGTTCTGCTTTGCCAGGATCATGCAAACTCACTCTCCCCCACCTCTCACTCCCCACCCCCCAGCCCCCAAAGATCTTGGAAAAGCTGTAGGCTTTTATGCAAATGATCTTCTAGGGGCTGTGTAAGAAGCAAATGTTTATTTTTCCTCCAAAGGTCCTTGCTGGGCTTTATCTGCTGGGCCTGGCTAGGCCCCTGCTATCAGATGGGTATGCAAATGACTCCCCTAGAAAGGTCCTGAAAAAGAATAGATGTTTTCAAAACCACAGGCATTTGCCTGGACATTTGCCTGCTCATTTTCCTTTTCCATTCCAAACAGTGTGGGGGCACCCTAACTGTTCTGCCTAGGAAAATTCTAACAGCAGGTAAGTACAGGCCCAAAGCCTGGGAGATCGGCCAGGCAATGAGCGGGGCCCTAGCCTCGGCGCCTCTGAAATTCTTCATTCACTGGGAGCCCCACCTCATGCAG
Source organism: Suricata suricatta (assembly GCF_006229205.1). Taxonomy (NCBI): domain Eukaryota; kingdom Metazoa; phylum Chordata; class Mammalia; order Carnivora; family Herpestidae; genus Suricata; species Suricata suricatta. The sequence continues at coordinate 178,581,038 of NC_043701.1, read as the reverse complement.
AGAAGAAAAGAAAGGTGGGCCATCTGCCACCACCAGGGACCTGAAGGTACCAGCGGAAGCACTTTGAAGAAAGCCCTTAAAAATATCATTACAAACCACGGGGCTGACATGTTCTGAGTCATCCGCTCCGAATATCGAGAGGAGAGTTTTTCTAAATTCAAGCTTTATCCCCAGTTCCAACCTGCCTGCTGGAAGGCCTGAGGGCTGCCCTCTGAGCACCTGGGAAGGGACACTTAGAACTATTGGTGGACTTGACGGGGGTCCCAGGAAGGGCAGGCTCAGGGGCCTTACTGTAGCATCCATGGCATCCACCCACCGGGATCCCAAAGGACTGAGCCGGCCGCAGAAAGCCACGTCTCTGGGCCCACATCCGATGATACAGTTTCCATATGACCCAGCAGCTCTCCCGCTCTGTCCAAATTCTTGTACATGAATGTTCATAATAGCCCAAGACTGGAAATTACCCAACTGTTCATCCGCTGCGGAATGGATAAATAAGTTGTGGCAGATCCAGATCACAACTACCACTGGGCAAGAAAAGAGTGAGCTACACACGCAGGAATGGCAAGGAGCTACCCAAGTGGGGGACCGAGGGCCTCAGTGGGGGACACTGCTGTGAGAGGTAATGGCGAGAAGCATGCTGAGGAGAGAGAAATACTTTCTGTCTTGCTTGTGGCGATGGTGATGCAACAGCGTTTGCGGGTCTGAGCTCATCAAATTGTACACTGCGTGTGGGTGAATTTTACTGCACCTCACTTACACCTCAGTACGTGCAGTGTTTTAAGGAAACATCACGAAGAATTATGTGACATGAGAGATTAATCTTCTTTGAGGATTCTTGTTTTTCTGCCTATAAAATGGCATTCAAAACACAGACCGGCCGAGACCGCCCTGCCTCAAGGAGTCCCGGGAGAGGAGCCAGAGACTCCCATCCCTCCATCTTTGTAGCCCAGCTGCTCAGGCAGGTTGAGAGGTGGCAGGACTTGAAGTGAAGAGTGGAGATTTTAAAACTTGAATTTAATGCCCAGCTCAGCCAGTCACAGGTGAACCTAGGAAAGGGTGTCAGCCTCTGAAACCCTGTATCTATGAAATGGTAATGAAAACAGTCCTCCCAAGGTGGGAGCAGTCCACATAGCCAACCATGGATAGACAGACCAACAAAATGGCAGCGTATCGACACAATGGAGTAATATTCGGCCATAAAAAAGAAGGAGGTGCTGACACGGGCTACAACATGGCTGAAACTTGAAAACATTATGCTAAGTAAGAAGGCCACATATTGTACGATACCATTTATATGAAATATTCAGAATAAGTAAAGCCTTTGAGACAGAAAGCAGATAAGAGAGGAAGAGGAAAAGAGGAAAAACTGTTTAATTCATACAGGGTTTTGTTTAGGGATGTTGAAAATGTTTTGAAACTAGACAGAGGAGTTGGTAAGTTCAACACTGTGATGTGCTGAAGTCAATTGAATGTCACTTTACCATGGTTAATTTTATTTGATGTGAATGTCACCTCATTAAACAAAAATAGCACCTTTCTCCTTGATGTCAGGAGGCATAGTCCTGAGGGCAGAGTAAACCTCAGGAAACACAACTATGATGATGCTGAGCTCACCAGCCGAGCCTTCCTTCCAGCGACCCTGAACTTGGGGGACTGCAGATACTAGAGAAGCAGGGATGGAGGTCCCCTGGCCAGTCCAGACCCCAGCCTCCAAGCCCCGATCTCTGCCCATCCCTTGACTGTACCTACTCCTGAATCTGAGCTCTGCCTGGAAGATGAGTCACTTAGGAAAATAACCTGGCTTGGGTTGTGGGCCCAGCCCTAGCCCCAGGGGCTGACATTTGATCTTGGTCCTGTGACCCCAGCTCTGACCCGTGCCTAATCCCGTGGCCAGGCTGGCAGCAGAGCAGGCCTCCTGGGAATGCAGCTTTTTCCAAGCAGGCCCAAGCAAGCCTGGGCTCCCAGCAGATTTTGTCTTCTGAGGGGGTCTGTTAGACAAGGTGCACAGGGCATAGGACAGCCTGGGAGATTTTTAGCCCACTCATAACAATGAGACTAATTAGCATCTAATCAGAATCTTATTAGGGCTGGAACCTACTGAGGCACGGTAATCCACATTCACCAAGACTGTGTTTTCTGATGGAAATCAATGAGCATCTCCTCCCTGGTAGGTTTCTGAGAACAGCTCTCAACCCACCTGTGAAGGGAGGGTTGGGACCTGTGCAGGCTCCTGAGGCACAGAAGGAGGTTTCAATCTGAGTCCCCCCAGAGTCCATGAAATGACCATCCACACCCCCAAACCTATGGTTTACTTTGAGAAAGGATCAACCAGCTGAAAAACAAAGTCCTCTTTGGGTTGGAAACATTGTGAACTTTGTGGGCTCCTTAAGGCTTCTGAGCCCAGGATTCTCTAAACTGAAAGCATTGTTCAAACAGATGCATCTCTCTCTGGGGCTTCTTCCAGCTCTTTCTGTGAATCTCCTGTCCTGAGAAATCATCATGTTCCCATGGAATCACTGGGCACCAGGGAGAGGGCCAGGCTTGAGACAGAGACTTGGGAAGGATTCTCTTATAAAAGGTGATCAGAGCTTTATGGATCACACAGGAGAGTGTAGACAAAACCTCAGGGGCATCCGGAAGGCTGGTAAATGTGGAGCACTTGAACCTGATAGGTCTAACTTCTAACAGGTTCCCAGGTGACATCAATGCTGCTGTTCCCAGAGCCCTGCTTTGAGAACCACTGGTGTGGAGAAAAGAACCACAGAGGATGGGAGTAGGGTGGGGGTGGGGTCCCAGAAAGGACAGGAGCCACATCACACATGAAGGTCAGGGTGGGGGGGCATGGCCTTCGAGGAAAGCGATGGGATGGTGCAGAAGGAGGAAGTACTGGGAAGGGCCCGTAGTCCATGGAGTTCCGAAAGAGAAGATGTGCTCGAATCGTAGACCGGCCAACAGGAAGAAAGAGAAAACCCAGGGAGAGGCAGGCAGCAAGGCTTGGGGGCCAGAGGCATAGGAAATAAGAGCAAGGAAAGAGAGGAGTTCCAGTCTTTAACAGAGAGAGACCTGGGGCACCTGGGTGGCTCCATCAGTTAGGTGTCTGATTCTTGGTTTCAGCTCAGGTCATGATCTCCTGGTTCATGGGTCCAAGCTCCATGTCAGGCTCTGTGCTGACAGTGCAGAGCCTGCTTGGGATTCTCTCTCTCTCTCTCTCTCTCTCTCTCTCAAAACAAATAAATAAACTTTAGATAAATAAATAAAAGAGACAGAGACCTGTTCTATTTGGCCCAACGTCGTGTTTCTGACATGTGTGGCTAATGGTGGACAGACGGCTCACAGTCTCTGACTTGCAGAAGACCCTATGCCATGTTGTGGTTCACGTGGGGGTTGTGGCTGAATTCAGGAAGGGATGAAACTGCTCGGGGGCAGGACCTGCATTCCAACCCTGGTCTGTCACAAGCAATTCTATCCCGTCTCCTTCTGCTTCTCAGTTGGGTCAACAAGGGGAACTGTGAAGTCCCCATTTCCAGGGGCTTGTTTCTTGGGAAACTGACCTCACCACCACCACCCTCTTCTTCCTCCTTTATTTTTAAGTTTACTTATTTGTTTTGAGAGAGGGACAGAGACAGAGAGAGGGAGCACAAGGGAGGGGCAGAGAGACAAGGAGAGAGAATCCCAAACAGGTTTCTTGCTGTCAGCTCAGAGCCCAATGCAGGGCTCAGACCACCATGAGATCATGACTTGAGCCAAAATCAGGAGTCAGATGCTTAACTGACTGAGCCACCCAGGCACCCCTCTTCCACCTCTGTTAAATGGGCTATCACCACGGTGTCCAAGGACTGAATCAGCTCGTGCAGGGAAGCCACTCTGTACTCAGGGACAGGTCACACACACTTCACTGTCAGCATTTACTAATAGGCACTGGTTAATGTCTCTTAATTCCAACCAGCCATGATTAAGGCTGATGACAGAAGCTGGAGCAGTAACATTTGGGATTTTACAGGTCTGTTCTTTCAGGCTCAGGCCAAGGGCATAGACGGTGTTTGGGCAGCAGCAATGTCTGGATGGAATTTTCCTTCAAAGCTGAGGCAGGCAGAGCCCCCGGGGCAGGACAGTGCAGGACTCTGCATGAAAGAGACAGTCGGCGTAGGGAGGGGCCAGAAGCTGGGCTCACTTTGTGTTAGTAAAGGAGGCTTGTCAGCCCAGAAGCAGAGGAAACTTTCCCTGCAGACTGCGAGGCACCAGGGAGCCTAAGAGGTCACTGGCCTGGACCCCAAGAGCCAGATGTTATCACTGGCTGGACCAGTGAAACCTGAGCTTGGACCCTCAGACCACAGATGACATCTTGGGCAGGCGCCAGGCAGCAGTCAAGACTGGGAGCTGTTCCCGGCCTGGGGTGCTGGGGATACTGACTGGAGACTGGCAATCATTTCTCTCAGGGTGTGGATGCAGGCTCCTCCTGCACCTGAACCGGGAGGAAGTGGCCAAGTGGCACCTGATGTCGGTCGGGGGTTTGCAGGGATGTAGGGCAAAGACACAAAGACCAGGCAGAGGAACTGAAGGCAGACCCAACGCCTTGGCAGGACTCAGAAATTCCTCCCAGGTCCACCACTGTGGCATACTCCCCTCCAGCCAGACACCCTAGAGGTGAGAATGAAACCCATGCACCCCACCCTCAACCTGGACACTGAGGCCCCAATCACACCTGTCCACATGAAATAAGACTGTCCCACTGCTTCATTAACATGACTTTGTGTATCTGGAAGCACCTTACCCAGGCAAATGGCTTGATTGTTCACTGGAGGAACCTCCCAAAAGGCACATCAATTCTTCAACAGGTTGAAGCACACAGTCTGTACCCTATGATTCTTCGAATCTCTCACCTCCAAAACCCTGCCTCACCGTTTCTACATTCCTGGACTGTTGCACCATGATCTTCATCTAACCCTAATCCAGCCTTCCCACAGTTCCCACATTGAAAGTCCCACCATTAACCCAAACTCCCAATTCTCAGTAAATTCTGCCTTTCCCTGTTGAGACACTGACTCCCAAAACTCTATAGAAGTGGTGTTCTCCCTTACCATGGTGAGCAATTACCTCAGCTCTGTCCTGTCAACAGGTGTGTGGGTCATATTTGGGGAGCTGGTATTCAACAGAAATATTCAGTAAGTATTTTTGGAAGGGTGGGTAGACAGGTGGATGAATAAATAGATGGGTGGATAGGTGAGTACGAGAGGATGGAAGAATGAGTGGGTGGATGGACAGATAGATGGATGAATATGTGGGTGGATGGATGGATAGGTGAATATGGGTGGGTGGATGTCGAGGTGGGTGGATGGAGGGATGGAGGGATGGATAGGTGGGTGGATGGAGGAATGGATGGATGGATGGATGGATAGATGGATGGATGGATGGATGGATACATAGGTGGATGAATGGATAGGTAGGTGGGTGGATGGAGGGATGGAGGGATGAGCACCTGGGTGGCTGGTTGGGTGGATACATGAGTTGTTGTATTCCTACCAATGCTGGTGATGCCTTCAGACCTGGGCTTAGTGTAAGCAAGGAGAAAGTTCTATCCTGGTCTCAGGACAGGAAGTCTGTCTGATCAGAGAAGCACTCTCACCTCTGCAAGGAAGCCTCTAAAAGTTATAAAAGTTAAGTCTCAAGTAGCGAATCAAGATGATAGTGGTTGAAATTTGCAACTCAAAGGCTGAATTTGAAAACAGCCTCGGTGTTTTCACCCCAACTTGATGCAACACGTGTAGATCAGTATCAAATTAAATGTCCCCATTGTACCTTCTCTGTAGTGGGCACAATGCAGGCTGTTAAAATCCCCACCCTCCTCTTGGCCACATCCTTTTTCAGCTTAAATTATACAGAAGCAAATAATTATCAGGGCTTTCTGTTTACCCTCCTTAGAAGATTTAATTTATCCCAATAAACATGGAAGACAGACCTTTTGGATTTGAAATGACATATAATTTACTTCTAACAAATGCTCAGGGTCCAGGAGAAAGCCCATTCATCAAGCTGATCTGAATCCCAGGCAGCTTACCAAAAGGACCTTTTGTCTAATTGTTTCCCATCACAAACAACATGTGGGGGGGGGGGAGATTTAGGCAGTATTTCCAAACACTGTAAGCTCCATAATTATTGTCCTCCGCAAACCTGGTGATAGTGTTAGAATCACAATAGCAATTTATCTGCCTAATCCCCCATTCACTAGGGCCCATCACAAGTGTGGTGTGGTTGAGGAGGCATTCAATAATGTTCCATTCAAACCCAAGATTTCAATAACATGACCATGGTGACCCAGGCCCAACAAAGCCCAGGAAATCCAAAGGGGCTCTGGGACAGTCCTTGATGCCTGGCATTCAGCCGAGGGTGCCCGGATGGCAGAGAGAAGACTCTGAGCTGCCACTCTGTCTCCGCTCTGGACCAGGCACAAAAGACATCATGGCCCGGCGCAGAGTCAGTGGCTGGGCTCTGTGCTGAGCTGCCTGCTTGCCTGGTACCATCCAGGAAACTGTCAGCTGCAATTATAGCTCTTTTGTTGTTGTTGCTTTCAAGTAGAGATAGTGTGGCTTCAGCTGCTGCCTGTGGCCCTAACTCTGGGTGAGCTCCAGATCTCCAACCTGCCTGCCCACGGGACATCCTATGCCTTGTGATGTTTCACTGACACAACACAACCATCCAAAAAACAGCTCCCCATCTCTCTATCTGCCTCCTTTGCCCCCTAGTTTGCTCCCCAATGAATGGCCTCATCACTTACCCAACCACCCAAGCCCCAAACCTGGGGGCAGATGTCCCTTTTTTGCCCCAAACACTGCATATTCTAGTTGACCAGCAAGCCTTGATGCTTCTAACTCCTGGATATTTCAAAAGCCCAGTTGCATGGCCACATCCGTGCTGTGGGTTCTGGTCTCTGACTGTGTTACTGTACATGCGCCCAGCTGCTTTTCCCCGCTTCTGGTTCTTTCCTCTTCCAATCTGTTCTTCTCAAGACAGCAGGTGTAAAACCCAACACTCAACAGCAAATTGGGACCATTTTGATTGGAAAATGCAATTCAAAGACAGTGTTTGAAAAATAGCCTTGATGCGAGCGGCTGCTCAAGGAGCCAGTCCCTCATTGGATAACCTGCAAAAGCTGGCCGTTATCTTCAGGGTCAAGTCCAAGCTGGCCTTACCCTCCTTGCTTGCCATCTCTTGCATAAAACTCCAGGTATACCAGTATACCCATATATGACATGCCTTTCTTCTTCAAAGTCAAGAAGATCCAAACGCAGGGCATCACCGCATGTTTCCAGGAACTCCATCTCAGAGCAGTTGGTGGGGAGTGGGGAGGTGCCTGGGGAAGGGATCGGGGGGACAAAATCCCACACTCACCTTGCAACTACAATCCACTCCTTGAATTTCCAGATGCAAGATGCTGGGACGCTTCTCCTCACAAGACAAAAGGACTAATTCTGCTCCTGCACCAAATGCAACCACCTTCTTGAGAAAGAAATGCATCATGGACCAAAGAGAGGAGAAAACACAACTTAAAATTTTTTTTGATGTTTTATTTATTTTTGATACAGAGAGAGACAGAGCATGAGAGGGGGAGGGGCAGAGAGAGAAGGAGACACAGAACCAGAAGCAGGCTCCAGGCTCTGAGCTGGCTGTGAGCACAGAGCCTGACACGGGGATCGAACCCATAAACTTGAGATCTGACCTGAGCCAAAGTCAGAGGCTTAACCAACTAAGCCACCCAGGCGCCCCAAGAAAACACAACTTTAAACTCACATGAACTGGGGTCTCATTGCAGCTTTGTTACTTCCCAGCTTAGTGTTCCCAGGCTAGTAAGTACTGGATTTTTCCAAGCTTCTCTTGGAAAATGGGGATGATGAGAGTGTTTGTTGCCCAGGATTGTTGTGAAGGGCAAGTCAGAACATCCCTGTCCATTATACCACTTCTTTGCTCAGCTAGCTCCTATTCTCCCTACAGAACCTTACCGTTCATGTCCCATCTCCCAGGACACCTTCCTGCCCCGAGCCCCCAGAATGAATTCAGAAGGCTCCATGATGGCCCCAGTGTTGCCATTTTTTATTTGGGTTGCAGGTGCACGTTTGCTCGTGTGCCTTGCACACGGGGCTGTGAGCTCCAGAAGGGCATGGGCAAGGCTTGCTTATCAGTGTGTCCTTGCACCCGGCCCACGGCCATACTGGCAACTGACCGTCCAAATGCCACATCACTGTGCTAAAGCCCCTCCGGGGATACCTCAGGTCTCTACAGAGAACCTCGGCACCACTGCCCCTCTCCTCTTGTCGTCTGCTTGTTACACACCTGCTGATTTTTATTTTATGCTTTGAGATCTTCAGTACAACATATTTCTTTATAAGCTGAAGGAACGCCCGACCATTAAATGTTGTATCAGTTATCAATGAGATGCATGTGTGGGTCGGGCAAATCCTGGCTGCCTTCTCCATCACCAACTTAGGGCTGCAAAATGGCAGGGCCGTCAACACCATGCTCTTCTTGGGGGCGCCTTCCTGGGCTCAGTCTTGCCATCCGGCGGGCAACGCCTATGGCCCACCATGCAGGTCTGGCTGCTCCTTGTCCGTGCAGGTGTAGGGAGCCACCTGTCTGTGCCACGGGTGAGACACGAGGAGGAAGCACGGAGGAATGTCCCGGTTCCCAAGCCGCTGTTACACTCGGCCGTGCGCGTCTCTCCTCCCGTGCGAGTCAGTGATCCAGATAGCAGGATGGCGACTTGTGGGGGGTACGTGGAGCACAGTGTCCCCCCGGCTGTGTCCATCCACAGGTGAGGCTGGGATGAGCCCTTTCTGGGGGACGGCAGGCAGCAGCCGCGGAGGGACCAGCCCCTCAGAAATTTAGGGCCTGAGGAAGCACATGGCGTCTCACTCAGTCTGTGGACACAGAGGGAACATGCCTGAGTAGCCCAGGCAGGCACTGATGACAAAGAAGACAGGTGTCGGTGGAAGCTTGGGGCCTCAGGAGGCAGGGAGAGGTCCTGGGACTGAAAATGGGATAGACGCCACCTACCGGCTGTGTGACCTGGGGAAGCAACCTCTCCAAGCCCCGTTCGTTCGATGACAACTGTCTTCGTCAGGATGCTACTAGGAAGTACCAAGACTGGATAACAACCAGCAAACGTGTATTTTCACAGAGCTGGAGGTGGGGAGGTCCCGGATCACGGTGCTGGCAGATCTGGGACCTGGTGACAGCCCACATCCTGGATCGCAGACGGCCACCTTCTCGCTGTGTGCTCACGTGGCAGACAGAGAGAGCTCTGGTGTCTCTCTCTCCTCTTAGAAGGACACTAATCCCATCGTGGGGCCACCCTCATAACCTCATCAAATGTAATTGCCTCCAAACACCATCACCCTGGAGACTGGGGCTTCCACATGTGAATTTGGGGAAACATGAACACTTGGTCCATAGCAACTATTTGTGATGTTTCCACTATGTACCAGGCACAGTGTCAGGCTTTTGGGATACAATCTTTCCTGCAAAATAGGGATTTCACCACCTAGCTTCTTGGGATTGTTGTTAAGTTCGTAAAACACGTAAAGCAGTTAATGTGGGGCGTCCTCTCCCACTAACACGTGTCTCCTTTTGGGTGTTGAGGTAGTGGTGGGAAAGGTAGGAAACACGACTATGCAATTCTAGAGAAAGACTCACAGTAAGGGATAATAGCAAATTCCCAACCAATGAGCTCTTCCCTGTGAAAGAGCAGATCAGGCAGGGTTTGAAATGACCAGAAGTGAAGGCAGCAAGTGCAGGGCCAAGAATGCAAGGCCTCGTCTCTGCCATTGTCCTGCTGTGTGACTTTTGAGGTCTTGAGCTGGCTCTGGCTTTTCTCATCTGTCGGAGGGAAATAAATGACATTTGCCTTACTTAGCCCTCAGAGTAGTAATATAAAGCTTAAGTCGTAGATCTTAATGTGGTAATATCAACTGAGGTGAGCTGGGGGGTGTCTTTGGCCACTGCAGAGAACGGCCGGGAACTCAGCAGCGGGCCCAGGAGACATGGGAGGGGCCATGAATGATGTCTGCCACACTGAGGACCCCACATGTGACGACCCTACAGTCAGCATATGCTCTTTACTGCTGCAATGCCCGCAACCCCAGAGAGGATTTGGTCAGCAACTTCCATGCTCAGAAAAATTTAGAAAGCCACCTACAAAGTGAAAACAGGTCTCACAAAATCCTTGGGCTCAAGTTCATTCACCAGAAGTTTCTGATGGCTCACCATGTGCTCAATGCTAAGCACTACGGTCACATTGGTGAACAAGGCAAATGTGACTTGAGGAGTTACTATTTTAGAGGGGAAGAGGAACCCCTAAATTTGATATATGCCAAGAATGAATCCAAGGGGCACCTGGATGACTCAGTCAGTTAAGCATCCAACTTAAGCTCAGGTCATGATCTTGCAGTTTGTAGGTTTGAGCCCCACGTTGGGCTCTGTGCTTCAGATTCTGGAGCCTGCTTCAGATTCTGTTTCTCCCTCTCTCCCTTCCCCTCTTTCTCTCAAAAATAAAATAAACATTAAAAATTTTTTTAAAAAATGAATCCAACATGGAACAGTGATAGGAAAAGGAGAGGATGGGTAGTCAGGAGAGGTATCTTTAAAGGTGCCTGGGGGGCTCAGTTGGCTAGGCGACCAACCTGGGCTCAGGTTATGATCTTGCTGTTCATGGGTTCGAGCCCCACATCGGGCTCTGTGCTTCAGATTCTGGAGCCTGCTTCAGATTCTATGTCTCCCCGTCTCTCTCAGCCCCTCCCTGCTCTCATTCTATCTCTCAAAAGTGAATAAACATTAAAATTTTTATAAAAAAAAAAAAGGAAAGTTATCTTCAAGGAGATGACTTGTAAGCTTGGAACCAGAAGACATGGAAACAGCTAGAAGCACAGGGGAGGCAAAGGGTGTCCTGGGTCCATCAGGTAGCCTGTGCAAAGGCCCTGGGCAGGAAGGACCAGTGATGCTTGAGGAACCAAAGGGTGTCCGATGTGGTCAAAGGGTGTTTGAGCAAGAAGGACAGTAGTCAGGCATGAGGTTGGAGAGATGGTCTAGGACAGATAGCTGCGGGCAAGGTGCTGGGCTTTATTCATGGGGGTTATAGCCACTGAAAGCTTGAAAACAGGAGAGGGACATGTTCCGCTATGTAAATCCAAATGGCCACAGTGTGTGCTGAGCAGGGAAGAACGGAAGAATGGCAGAAGAGGGAAGGGGAGACCACGAGGGAGGCCATGGAGAGAATCCAGACCATAGAGGGAAATCACCATATTTCATTAGTCAGGGAACCCTTCCACCCTTCACTCAGACGTGACTTCCTGTTGATTTATGCTCTATTCTAACATGGTTCTCTTAACTGCTGGTTCAGAGCACATGAAAAATAATTTTCAAAGGCCCATGAGAGGAGTTCGCGGGTGAATCCCAGAATGAAGTTTGCCAGATGGAGCTAAAGCCACAGGAGACAGTTTAGTAAAGTGACATAAACACGAAAAGCAGACCCAAGGATGAAAATGTCGTTGTAAGAGGCCACTCTGCGCAGGACCAAACAGCCCCTGCTCCTCGCTGAAATGTTCTAGAAAGCACCTTCCAATGACCAGAAGCAGCATTTGCTCGACCTCGCACAGTTAATAAGTCTGGGCACGCATACTACCATTCCAAAGGACTGGCACCAAGCCCAGCGGCTTGCCTTTTCCAGAAAATTCACTTCAGCGCTCAAGGGAGGCACATCAGAGGTGGTGGATGCTCACAGAAGTAGTTCACAGTCATGCAGCACTTGCATGCGCCCGGCATGTTTCACATGCAGTAACTCACTTAGTCCTCACAGGAGCCTCATGAAGGAGGCACTAGTGTGTGCCCACAGTATAGACGAGGGGGCAGGAAGCAGATTATCCACGATGGCGGAGCAGCTGGGACAAGACAGTCTGCCTCTAGGGGACATTCTCTAGAGCATGACGCTGTGCTGAGCTGCCGGCCACACATTCACCCCAACCAAACCCACAAATGCCGGCACCACAGAGCCCTCATCCACCCTCTGCTAGGTGCTGAGGCATTCTTGCCCTGGGCAAGCCGCCCATCCGTTGTCCGATACGGAAGCAAAGATGTCGGAGAAAAGCTATGCATCAGCAGGACCCAAGACAAAAATGATCCATCTTTTCGTTCCTCCCTGGGTAATGTGCAATGGTTCATTTATTTGTTCAGCAATAGCTAGGCACCTACTATTTACAAAGTACTGCCCTAGAGTGCTGGACAGTGGAGTCCCTTAATTCTGCAAAGGCAAAGCATATGTGAAAGGAATCCTGGAGGAGCAGGCAGCCTGAGCCAGGGAAGAAGTTTTCAAACCCACTTTGGCTTTTTAGCCCTTTGGGAAACAAAACTAAGAGAAGCTTTGAAGTTTATAAATGTGAAGTATTTGGATCTTAGGCTCTGGGACACAAAGCTAGGTGGAACACTCACTTCAGCAGAAATGTGTTTCCTTCCGTGGCCTGACCTCTGACATATCTTATTTCCTCCCACTAAATCAGCTTGATTACCCCCAGTGTCAGGGAACTCTCTGCCTGCAAAGCAAGCCTTTCCATCTTAGTTATCCTTTTGTGAACTGTTTCTTGTGTTGTGTCTTCAGTGGGTCCATTTCCCCATGCCCACAGTAATCCTGTTAAATGAATGGGCTTCTTTAGGGTCTTCAGCTAGCCAGTTAAGGGTCAGAAGAGGGTCAGGGCTGAAGAAAAGGCCCTCCACTCCTCCCAGATTCAGAGCTGGATATTTTAATAAGGATACAATTTATGATGAAACATATGCCCCCCTATGCAAATGGTGGCTGTGGCCTTCTTCAAGTAGGCTTGTAAAATGAGACAGGTTCCCCCCTTTTATGGCTTTCTGCATACTATGCTCCTTTTGGGGGAAGGATACTTCCCAATAAATAAATAAATAAATAAATCAAACACCAATAAACAAATTAACACCAGAGTCCTCCCCATGCTGGAGATCCACATGATTTACCAGGGCTGAAATGGATCACCTCCTGCTCCTCCCCAGAAAGGGCAGGGCAGCGGGTAGGGGAGCGAGCTCAGGAGCCCTCTGTGTCCTCTGAATCCCAAATTTGTGCCTCAAAGGGAAGGGTTTATTTCTACTCTCCCAGAGAAGAGAATCAACTGAGAAATAATGATAGTGGGCAGTGAAGGGAACAGAATGAATAAATAAGCTAAGAGCTGCATTCAAACATTTATTTTACATGAAAGAAGGCTAATGGCCTTCAACAGGATAGAGGAAATCAAAAAGTCATAGCCAGCAGCCACTCTTTTAAACCAGATTTTGAACACAACCCCCCCAAGGGCTGTTTCCACCAATTTTCCAATAAATCACACACTGACTTTTAGAAGACACAGATATTTAATTCGTGCATTAGAAGCACAGGGCCATGACCGAAGGCAGAGGCCCTGGTAGCCCACCCTCTTTTCGTAGTCCCTTAAACTACCCAGCAATAAAATGATGCATTAATTGGGTAATTAAGGATCAGCCAGGCTGCAGGGTGAGGTGCTGATGGCTGACTTTTGGGGGCTGAGATCAAAGTTTACGGGTTAAAGGACCTGCACATTGGAAGCCAGCGGCTTCCTCTTCTGCCTCAGGTAGTTAGATTATAATTAATTATTTAAATGGAGGGATCGGGAGGTTTAAATACCCGGGTAGGACGCCTGAGTACCTGACAGTGTTAATTACCTCCTCCCTGGCCTTGCGAGCACCACTTCCACACAGGTGGCAGAGATCAGCACCACTGGGGTGGGTGCTGTGGGCAGCTCACAGGCACAGGAAGGGCCAAGGTCCTACTCCCGAGTAGGGGGTGTTCCAACCCCCACCCCACATACGCACACTTCTCATTTCATTTATTGGCTCATTCAACGACAGTTGTAGCTCTTGTGCGTTCTGGACACACAGATGAGGATCGGGTCAGGGGCTGGTCCAGCAGGAGAGGGCGATGTCATCACAGCCCCCTCCCCACCCAGCCTCCCGGCCGGAGAGACCAGGAAACAGAGAACCCTGCTTCTCCACATTTCCCAGGTCCTAAAACATGCATCTAAGAGGAAGCATCTAGTGTCTCCTCTCCCCAGGGACAGATACTGGTGGAGCAGGGAACATGCCTGGTCCTCAGAGAGGGTCACTGCCGCAGCAGGGGAATCGGGGGCTTCCTCGTGGAGTGAGGACAGGAGGAGGCAGGGCCCCAATACACAGGGGGGTTGCGGGCGTTCCCCATGGCAGGAGGGACAGGGAGGAGACCGGTATTGGCGTGAAAGGTGGAGGCGTGTCAACGGATCCCACTCCCGCAAGTTATCTCGCACCATGAGGAGGCCCTGGAGGGTGTCAGGTGAGTGAATGTACTGGGTGGGGTGAGTGAGTAACCGGGTCAGCTCTGCAAGGCCTCAGCAGCCCGATCCAAATCCGAGCAGGGGCCCCGGCCCATCCAGGAGGAAGGATGCATAGGGTCCAAACACCCCCATGCCTGTGTCCCCTGCATTGAAACGGCCACCTTTTCCTCTCCGTGGCTCATAATGACTGCGGTGTGGCAGGTGGGGGTGGGGGCAAGCCCAGGCACGGGATGGTTTGGAGCTTCTAGGGTGGGGCCTCTGCAAAGATGGGACCATCGTCCCTGGGGCTCCTTGGGGCAGCAGAAGAGCAGGGTCTCCCAGGGAAAGCCCATCAGGAGCACGGGGGCTTCTCCGGGCTGCCGGAAAGGCTGCCTCTTCCACCCTCTCTGGAGGCTAATGATGCTGGCTGCTGCCAAAGCATGGGCCAGGAGAATCCAGATCCGGTGTGTCACACACATGTCACCGAGCACGTCCGTGCCTGGCTCCTCCCATACAGAGAGTCTCTTGAAGGTCTTCCTCACCTTGAACCCTCAGCCCTCAACACAAGACCTGGAGTAGGGCGGCCGGGACGGGGGGTGGGGTGGGGGATGCTGATGTGAATATGATGTGAGTAGTTTTTCCCTAGTTGGCAACCCTGTCCCTAGCCTGCCACCCTAGTCATGGCTTCTTTGGGTGGGACGTGAAGGCTTTGTCCCCATCAGCTGCAGGAGCAGCCTTGGGTCTTAGAAAAATGTCTTCCTGGACACATCTGAGCCAGAACAGGACGAGCCAGCCCATTAGGGTGCCCGTGGAGGGTGAGCGGCTGTTGAATGGCACACTGTCCCCTGTGGGCACAGCCCCTCTGCAACAGTGCACCAGCCATCCATAAACAGGAAGCTGTGCTCCGGTTCTGTAGGCAGCTGGAAATGCTACTCTGAGTCTGCCCCACAATAAAAGAGATAATGGAGAGGGTTTTATTCCCCCAACCTCGCAGGGTAGGGTGCTTGCCCTGCCATATACATGAGGCACAGGCGTGGGGCTTAGCAAATCCACAAACTGCAGAAGCCCATTGTGTCCCAGCTGACTCAGGCAGGTTTGCATGTCCCTGTGTCCCCAAAACAATAGCTCAAGTAGTCATCAGATGGCGAGAAACCAAAGCCACTGTCATTAGAACCCAAGAGGTGCTATTAATTAAAGTACCCCTCACCCATTATGTAGAGAGAACTGCTATTTCCATTTGGAGCCTGCTAGTTGGATAACTGCTTCTATTAAAACAAAAACTCACTCTGAGATACATTTAACATGCAAGTGCTCTGGGGTTTCAGGCCGGCTGCTCTCGCTGCTGAAGCACTCACACCAGATTTTTCAGAGCCCACAGTCACCCGCCCCGCTCTGCCCACAGGCCTAGGAGAAAGCGAGCACATCCCCCTGAATGAAACTCCGCTTACCATCGTGGCATTGCCAAGGTCAGCAAAAATTTGCCAGGGGCCAGAAAACCAGAAGGGGCATCAGAATCCATCATTCGAAATCACATTCATTCATTCATTTGCTCCTTCATGGCACAGGGAATCCGGGCACCCACAATGGGGCTGGACACTGTTACAGGCACTGCAATAGCAACCGGCCCGACACAGCGGCTGCCCTTGGCTTTCAGGGAATCCAGGGTAGGGGCAGAAATCGAAGCAATGACAGCACAAGGAATGGCATGCTCAGAGTGCCCACTATTCAGGGCCCTGCCTGCTTTTTCAGAGGTCATGGGCACAGAGATCTCCATGCAGAGGCCCCAGAGGTCAGTAGACCTAACAGTCTCTGCAGCTGTCCACATGCTGACAGCCTTTGGATGGAGTGAGATATTCCAAAACCCCTTGCGATCTAATAAATTAAACTCAAGCACTACAACCCAATACAAAGAAATGTTAGCTTGTGCTGTACAACTGGGGACTTTTTAAGGATCCGAAAGCCCGGCTCCGGCTCCGGCTCCTCTCTGTGCTGGTGACACTTGAACTTGCCCACCTTCAGGCTCTTCCCTGGGGAACTGCTGTGAAGTGCTCTCATTCTGAAAGCACTCAGTCCCTCCGAGCAAGAGGAAGTGCAGACTAGGGTCTGCTAGCTCACCTCGAGGTGAAAACTCCCAAGGTTGCTGAAGGCTGCAGTACCATGGACAGTGGTGGGGAAAACCTCTTCTGTCGTGTGCACCTGCTGCAGCATTGACCCCTTCCACCATGTGGGCTGGAGTCAGGCATTTTGAACCTGAGTCCTGAGTTTGCAGAATGAGAGGTAAATGGAAGGAAGGAAGGAAGGAAGGAAGGAAGGAAGGAAGGAAGGAAGGAAGGAAGGAAGGAAGGAAGGAAGGAAGGGGAAAGGTCCAAATCCATTTTGTCCAGACTAGTTCACTCTATGACACATAGTAGGTATTCAATAAATATCTTGTAGAGGAGAAATAGATGAACTGAATAGATATAGCCAAGGTGAATGTAAACCTGCTGTATAAAATCCTTTTTCCATATAGCATAAACTGAAGCACTGGTATTATTCCATGAGACCCAGTGATTGCTGACGAGAAGCTGTGCAGGTGATAAAGGAACTTGAGAGGCAAAAGCTGGCAGCTTTGGGTTCGGAAGCAGCTGTGTCCTTAATTACGTTGCCTGATTTATACTCTATTAAATCTGTATATAAGTAACCCATTTCTCTGAAAGCATTTAAACCTCTTATATTCCACCAAACACAGTGCTTTTATTTGAAATAAATGTATCCAGCTCTTTGGGGAACATATGGTATATTTCTCTCTTATTAATAATTCAGTTCAAATGAGCAAAAATTAGTTGGTGCAGTTACGGCTGATTTTGTCCTGAAAAGATCCGCATTAATTTTAGACGTTTTGTAAATTGGGCTATTAAATAAAAGCATTATATGTGAATTACCCTTTAAATTTTAAGCAACTTGGTAGTTTAATGGTATTTTCTAGTCAGATTCATTTTCAATCTTTAAAAAATTATAGTCATTATGGTAAGACAAATTTTTGAAACCTGCTCCTTCTATCCAATTACATATTGTACTAATAAGTAAACTAGAAAACTTTTATGTTCTTATTTTGGGGCTCAGTCCTGCTTTCTGCATCTCTTAATGGCATCTGTCTTCCAAGACGCTCCCTAGAGGGCGGCTTGGCCCTGACCTCACGCGAAGCCCCAATCAGGGCCGGACACAAGGTTGGCCCGGGGCGGGGGGGGGGGGGGGGGGGGGGGGGGGGGGGGGGGGGGGGGGGGGGGGGGGGGCGGTGGAGGGCTGAGAAGTTCCCCGGGAGGGGAGGCTATCAGGATGCTCTGGAGTTCATCTGTGTGATCGCTGGCTATCTGCTCCTGGGGTCTCCTCTCTGAACAGTGATCACTCCTCACGGAGAGCACAGAGCTCTGGACCTGCAGAAAGAAGTCAGCAAGACCCCAGCCAGGCACTTTTTGCCAGAAAGACCGAGGGGTTCCTAAATGGCCAAGGAGATGTTAGTTTATAGGAGATGACTGTGCACTTTACCAGCGCTGCAGCCCAGCCTGGCAGAGATCCCAAAGCCAGCCCCACTCGGTGGTCCCTCCCCAGCTGCCCAGGAGGGGCAGAGTAGGTGTGTGTGGCAGGCCGGGCTCCCAGGGGGCTCCCTGAGTTTTCTCCCCCAGATCGGTCCCAGTCAGAAAGCCTTGGAGAAACGGCTGGGCTCTGGGGTAGTCTGCTGTCTCAGCTCCGAGGTTGGCCGGCTGTGTGATCATGCTGCGACTTAGTTAAGAAGAACGAGTGAAGGATGCCTGGGGGGCTCAGTTGGTTGAGCATCTGGCTTCGGCTCAGGTCATGATCTCACATTCGTGGGTTCGAGCCCCGCGTCAGGCTCTGTGCTGACAGCGAGCTCAGAGCCTGGAGCCTGCTTTGGGTTCTGTGTCTCTCTCTCTGACCCTCCCCTGCTCGCACTGTCTCTCTCTGCCTCTCAAAAAATAAATAAAAAACATTTAAAACAATTAAAAAAAAAAAGGAAGAAGATTGAGTGAGATGGCGCTCAGAAGTGTCCAGCACACTGACTGGCTTGTGATAGAGGACGGCCTGAGGGGGAGGGCAGTGGCGGGCTGCTAGGTCCCTTCCTTCCCCACCCCTGCACGTGCCATTTAGCAGCGTCCTAGCCTCAAGTTTTCCCTTTCCCTAATCTACCTGACTGTGCAGGCACACAGCCTGTTTGGGACAGCAATGCCTCCCGTCCCCTATGCTCACACTGTCCCCACCACCTCCACCGCAGGATGGGAACTCCAAGATTGGAATCCTTTCTCATCATGTGTCCCAATCTGCAATTCCCTCCTGCATTAGGGTCCACGTTTTTCCCAGTGACTGACTAGATGCTGAAATAAGCAGGAATGCTGCCACGTTCCTGCCGAGCCAGGGCCCGGATGGGGTCACACGCAAGCATGCAGCCCAGCCTTCAGCTGTTGGTTCTCCATCCTGTGGGGTACATCTGCTCTTGCCTTCAGAGCAGGAGCTGGAGCCCAGGGCCAAGGAGGACCGACTTCTGGGAAGGAGAAACTCACCAAGGTTCTCCCATTTCCCATGGGAAAAGTGAGGCCCTAGGAGAAGAAAGGACCCCCTTAGGTCTGGTTGTCTCTGATGGTTTCCAGTCATGTGCCAGCTCCTGGGACAGCCATAGAGTAGTGGTTAGAAACAAAGATTCTTAGGTTAGGTGTCCTGGGTTCAAATTTGGGTACCGATGGTTACCAGTGTGTGTGGCTTTGGCAGTTTACTCAATCTGCCTGTACCTCAGGCTCTTCTGAAAAATGGGAAAACCACTACTGACTTCATAGATGGGATGAATGGATGCCTATGAAGTACTCAGAAACTTTCCAGCCAAGGGTCTTTTAGAAAAAAAATTAGTGTGAGCCACACATTGGGATCTGCGCAGCAGATCTGCCCCTAAATCACATCTGAAGGCTCATTTCTAAGGACGGACTCACTGTCCCACATCACCCAACCAGACACCAGGCCATTCTCTGGCTGCCCATGATTCGTTGACTTTGAGAACATGGCCTGACATGCCCAATATCATGCCCACTAACGGACAACTGCCTTGGTATCCAAGATGGCCACACCATCAGGAATTTCCAGCTGGAAACACCGCTCTGATGGGGTCAAGGTGGAAGTGCATGCCCAAGCAAGGAACAGTAAGAAGTACAGACCACTCAGCTTTACGTGTCACTTAATGCTTACAAAGCTTGTCACCACATGCACTGCTATTTAATCTGCTCATCAGCCTGGGGTTATTCTTCCCAGCCATTATTATTTCCAGTTGAGCTCAGTCTACCTTCCTGGGGTCTTGTGATAAGTAAATGGAGAGATTAGGGTTCAAATGCAGGCTTGAGCCCTTTCCTGATGATTATACTGTACGATGCAAATGGTCAAATGTTTCTTTGACTGTGATCCTCAAGCCAGAGCAAGAAGGTTGTGGGGATTCATCTTATGTGTCAATTCGGCAGGGCCATGATGCCCAGATATGGGATCAAACATTATTCTGGGTGTTTCTGTGAGTGTGTTTAAATGAGATTAAATTGGTGGACTTTAAGCAGATTGCTCTCCAGATGGTGGGTGGGCCTTCTCCAATGAGTTGAAGACCTGAGTCAAACAAAAGACTAACCCTTCCCTTGCAAGAGGTAATTCTTCCAGCAGATGGCCCCCAGGCTTGAACTCCAACATCAACTCTTTTGGCAGCTGGAAGGAGCCCAGTGTGGGCCTGGGTAAAACACACCCTTTGATGTTGATCAGCCACATGACCTTGAACATGACTCTTCTGGGCTCCCATTCCTTTTTATGCCAAATTGAGACACTCGTATCTACAATATACCATTCGTTATAAGGATCAAGTGAGAAAATGCATGCCAAGCACTTCATGTAGCACCTGGCCCAGAGTCGGCTCTTAATCATTGGTATTATCATCAAGAAACAATGAGCTGAACAGTGGATTTTGGGATGGTTCCTGAAGCTTCTGAGCCAAAATTCTTCAAGAGGATGGCCATGTCAGGAGAGATGAAAAGGATTAGGCATCCAGCCCAGAAGAGGGTGGTATAAGAGGGCCCTTGTGTGCTGAGATGGTTGACAGAGAGCAGGTGAAGGCAGGGCCTCTTTGATGATTTGGGGACAAGAGAGCACTCGATGAAATTAAACAGAAACAAATCAAGAAGGCACGAAGGGAAATGCTCGTGTATATGCCGTGTCACTGACCTGCAGAACTCTTGCTCACAGGTGATAATTTAGGTGAATTCAGAGTATCAAGGATAATAGCGCAGTTTGGCTCTGCCCCTCCTGTTGGCATCTAGTGGCCCAGGTGGGTTACAAGAGATCTTCCCAAATGCTGACACATCACGGGCTGCTCTGTCTAGACCTACAGACAGCCATGGACTCAAGCAACATCACCAGCCACCACTTCCTATCAAAGTGTCACTTCCTTAGTTGATGGCATGCCAACTGCCTGGCGTCAGAAAGAAAAAGATGCTCAACACCTGGAGCTGAAGGCAGAAATTAGCCCAGATGCAGGGTGTCCACCCCCTAAGTGCCCTGTGAATGAAGTACCAGGGATATTTCTGTAATGTAACTGGTGGTTAAGAATAATGACAAGATCTGAATGATATGGCAATGACATTCAGCGTCACCATCCTGTCCTCCAAGCTCAAGGTAAGGGAGATAGATGGATAAGCATACTAGAGTGGTCCAGAGCCCTAAGTGCTGGGACAAAGCCTTCAAGCAAAAGAGAAGACCGGGTCCCCTGTGGGAGGCAGGGGAGCAGGGCAGAAATCTTTTCAAGGATCAATGGCTTGAGCGGATGCTCCCTACACTAATTGGGCTTTACACCAAAGACCCAAAGACAGTGAGGAGCCAGTGCAGTATTCCAGACAAAGTGATGTGAACAAAGTACAGAGGTGGGAACAGGCTTAGTTACTCCAGAAAACAGCCAGGAATTAAGGGCTGTTGAAGGCAGGGAAGCAAGGGGCACAGGAGGTAAGATGACCACCGTGGCCAGAGGTGGGGGGGGTCAAGACTGAGGTCACAAGCACTGTGTCATATACAGTGAGGGGTTTCAGCTGCATGAACATCCTCAGTCCCCTTATTAGTTTATTCCCCTGGGTTTATTCCATGGTCTTTGAGACTGTTTTAGCTTCACAGAAACATGCCGCATCAGCAAGACCATCAGTAGAAAATTCTCCCAATGCAACAGAGAATGACAAATCGAGAAGTTATGTGCAGAGAAGTTCAGGAAGGAGTCCACTAGACGGGTGGTGAGAGAGAAAACAGGTGATCTCCAGCCAGTCGTCTCTGTAACATTATAGATAAGTTTGTTAAAAGACTAAATACTAAGTTTACAACCCAGAAAACAATTGCCAAAGACACACACCATGTCTAGGAAGTCTTCATATTCAAGTAAACATTTCCTTCTTGAAATCAAACGCTTCTCTGCTGACCCCAGTTCTGGATGTAAATGCAATCTTAGTGAAACGTTTACATATTTGAAAAACAAAAATGTTTCTCCATTTACTAGTCATCATATATAAGGCAAAGCCTACTTCAAATTGCCATGGGGATCAAAGACAAAATGGAAGCACTTTTCATTCATCTGTGGATCATGCAGATGTCAGCTTGATCACGGGCAGTAACATACACGAGATGCTCAAAGAATTAACTTGGTGATGAGAGAGAATCAATAATCCATTCTTTACACCAGCATGCTTGATGCAGCTTGTATTAGGCTGAGGCGTGTTAGCTGCTAAAATAAACAAAGCCCAACGCCCCAATGGTTTAACCCAACAGGATTTTCTATCTTGTTCCAGCAAAATGTCTTTCTAGCTCTGGTGTTTGGAGGCAGGAGGAAGAATCTTTTGAGTCTTCCCCATTTATCCAACAGATGGGGAGAGAGAGCAAGGATCACACCGGAGAGGTTTTTGTGAGCCAGATCGTGGGCCAGAGATGTATAAACACATTCTCCTGGCCAGAACTCAGTCATACATCTCCATCCGCCAACAAAGAGGACAGGGGACGTGGTCCAGCAGTGTGCCCAGGAAGAGAACGAGGGCACAGATGTTGGGGACCGTGAGCCATCTTTGCCAGACAGCTTAATACGCCCCAAATCAAGCTTTGTGAAAATAGATGATAAAGCAGCAATAAATATTTTGTAAAAGCTTATGTGTTCATTCCTGCTCCAAGCCAAAATTATTTCCTTCCCAAGCTGGTTGAGATGTGTTTCCCTCACATTCTGAAATCACTAAACCGTGACCATGGGCCCCTGGAGACTTAACATAGGCTATAAATCAACAAATCCTGCTCCAAAGCCTCGGACAGAGAAAACGCTCCTGTGTGGTGAGAGATGGTGCCGACAAAGGGGGTCAGCCTCTTCCCAGAACGTGTCCTCTGCATCCGTGGCTTTCAGCAAGCCTAGAAATGCAGAAATGTATCCAACTTGTCCCACATACTTCCTTAATTGTTTAAACTGGATAGAATCTACCAACTCTCAGACGGTAATGGTTTACTTGGGTCAAATTAGCTGTTGGCCAAAGAAATCAATTCTTCTGCCATCTGCTTCCGGGGAGAGCCAGAGCCGCTGCCTGGCCAGGTCAGGAGTGTTAATATGCACACTGGACCAGAGCTGTGACTCACCCAGCCGCTGCCGCTCGCGGGGCAAACAGATGATACAGACAGCCGTCCCTCTGACCTGGCCATTTCTCACGCAGCAGGGTGACCCCATCATTTCTCCATCGTGGCTTCTTGGGGTCTACTTAGATGAAGACACATTGCCATGTGCTAGCCATGTGACAGCTGAAAGAGGGGGGGTGAAGCCTGTGTGATTATGGCCAATCATTGTCTGCCCGTCCCTGGGTAGTTAGTTGATCCTTATCAATGAACAGCACCAAATGTGGTGTAAAATCCCAGATAATTAACTGTGAGCTGGGGATAACTTATCCGGGCCATTTCATTCATATTTTAGAGGGAAGGCAGGGGTAAACAATTCAATCTGCAGTGTTTACACCACCGCCAAATTTGGAAAGTTAAACATCGGTATTGGCTCTTGCAGACTGTAAATTTGAAAGAGACACACGATTCACATCCTGCAAAAAGGCAAGGCCCAAACCAACAGGGCAGGGGAGAATTTATTTTTTTTCCCCTTTTCTCCTTAGCCAAAGTTATTATCACAACTGCCGGGGAATTTGTGAGATTGGGAGATAAGGATCTTAATGATTCTTTGGAGACCCGTCAATCACAGCAAACTGCTACCAGAATCGAAATTACATCTGCATTTGAATTAAGCAACATTACTCGCCAATTTAGATCAGAGTGAACATTTTTCCATTGAAGATGGAATTAAATTAGAAATGAGTGAGTCTTTAATTTCCACATTATAAATCACTGAAAATAATTCCACTCCTGTACCTTAAGGCCAATTACATTATCCTAAGTGACATTTTATCTCCCAGCCTTCGAAGTGATTTGGTGTTGGGAGCCTTCACACAAATCAGTCTTGCTCTCGCTGCAAGAAATATATCTCCTCACCGAGTCACACACATAAAACACCAGGAACCGTTTTAATGCCGAAGCTTATTTTACATGAAATTTGATTGTCTGTTTGATAGTGTATTTTTGTGTTCTAATGAACTGATGCATCAGTGGGATATGAGTTCTGAATTATGTCAGGTTCAGCAATGACATTTTAAAATGATTGGCTGGTTCCAGGTTGGGGTACCTTCGTCCTTTCCATCATCTCCTCCCTCCGTGGCCTTACTAAAGATAAAGGTATTGTGGATATTTGCAGGTGTGAACATTCTCCCTCTCATCCCTCGATGCTCAAAGATTCGACCACCTTTCACCTGGGTTATTGTCTGAGGTTTACATGCCTGTCCCTCTTTGGACCGTGAGCTCCTCTTGCACTAATCCACCAAGTGACTGGTAGGTGTTAGTTAAGTATCTGGTGCAAAAAAGATTGAATGGAGAGATGACATCGGGTCCTTTCCAGCTGGCACCAATCAACTGGCCATCGTAGAGACTAAACAAATAGATAAGAAGGCCGCCCACCCGCCTCACCACCGCCGTCCCCAGCACCACCTGCACAGACCACCAGATAGCCAGGGAGGGGCCTCTTTTACTAGCAGTTAACTGGCCTAAATAAAGGTCAGCAAGTCTCCCCAATAAACCACAAGCCTTGCCCATCACTGGTGAAGGTGAACTTGACCCAGAAAACTTCTGAGCTCCTTATGCAGTGACAGAACGGGACAAGGCAAGGAAAAGCAAAAACCAGCTAGGAGGCAAGGCAAGCGTTTCAAATATTCTGGCCTTTTGACAAGTATTCTGCTCTTAAGATGTAGAGTGGGGGTGGGGGTGTCTACTGACTCAACCCGGCTAGGTGGGCAAGGCCTTGGCTGGCGCTGGCCCATAATATGAGCCTGGCATGTCCCTGCGAGTCTCTGTTCTTACGTCTCCAGGTCTAAAGTTGAGGCACCAGATCTGAGGGATAGAGAGCTTCCCACCAACCAAGCCCTGCTGTTACTCAAATAATCCTGGGTGCTCCACACCACCAAAACCAGGGGGCTGCGGGTTCTGACTGTGTAGCCTGAACAAATGCCCCTCTGCACCTCAGCCTTCCCATCCACAAAACGGGGGACCCAAATGTGGACTTGAATATCGGGGAGTAGGGTACTCTTTGAGGAAGAATTAATCAAACAAGTGAGCTCAGGCTGGTCCCATCCCCAGGAGAGAGAGAGGACAAAAGCACTCTCAGTCTTGCTCTGGCGCTCAGGGCACTTGGTCTCAGTGCGGCACTGACAATGGACAAGCCGCTCCCCTTGGAGGAAAGAAGCCCTGAGCACAGCACAGCCTCTCAGAGGCCGCTCCCTGCACTTGCTCAGAAGCCCTGAATGCCTGGGCGTAGCCCAGTGATGTGCCAGTCATTTTCTCTGTCCTGGCAGAACCACCGCATGGCCGAGTCTCCAAGCCCATGCCCTCCAGCATGGAATCTGGGACAGGGAACCTTCTCTCCCGTGCACTCAGGCCCACACGGCATCGACACTCATCAGCAGGGAGACACACGTCCAGAATGAGTGTTGTCAGAGCAAAAACTCCACCCTTTGTCCAGAAGAGCAGTCGCACGGGGCCTTGGGGCTCCTCCAGAGGTACCCGGGTGTGGAAGGAGAGCTGAGGGCGGTTGCTCTAGGCTCCGCCAACCCCAGCACACTCGCCTCTCAACCCCATGAGCTCTGCCTCTCCAGTCTCTGTACTGGGGTTCTTTGTGACCTCTCCTTTGAAGCCATGGTCCCGCTGCTCAGAGAAAGCATTTTGTTTAAGTGTGCAAGTGACCGACTGAGTCCAACTTGGTCAAATATGGCAGGGAGGTGGGACCAGCCCGAGGAAACCCCGTGAGTTCATCACAGAGTTTGGACCAGAAGCCTCCTCACACCTATTCAAGACTTACACAGCAACAACCAGCCCCCTGGATTGTCACCTCCTGCAACTGGGTGCACTGCCTACACTGTCTTTGCAAGGAAGCTCACAACAGCCTTATGAAGTAGGGGCTCTCCCATGATACCCATTATACAGATGAAGAAGTTGAGGCTCAGAAATGTTACATAACTTCCCCAAGGTCTCCCAGCCAGTGGGAGCTGGGATCTGAGCCCAGGCAGGGGTGCTTTGGAGCCCACACCCATAGCGCCTCCCCTCCCTGACCCGGCAGGCCTGCCTCTCCTCTCTCTCCTCCTTCCTGGGGCTTTTCCAGTCTCTGTGAAGTCCAAGAGGATGAGGCTCCAGAACCTTTTGGATTTGGAGCCTGAGGTATATTTGGCAAGGGTTTAGTGCCAGATTTAGCAAATGCAAACATTTGGGACTAAGAAGTGTTTGTTGTTTAACTGAAACACAAACGCCACCTCACTGGGGTGGCATGCGGCCGGGGAGCTGTGAGGACAGGGCTGGCCCCCCACCCTTCTGCGGCCCACAACCGTTCTTCCTGGGCCCCTGGCCCATGTCCTCCACTCCCCAGTGCACCAGTGAAGGGGCCACCTTGCCACCAGCACCCTCCGTACCCAGGAGGGAGATGACGGACAGATTTAAGAACCAATGGAGTCAATTTTGACAGTTTGGCTAGGAGGGATGCAGGAGTCCCATATGCTCCTGCTGGGGAACTCGGTGACAGTTGGTACGTGCACACAGGGTCGTCCTGGCAGCTTCCCGAGGCTGCAGGGCATGCCTGGACTGTGACCGCCCTGTCCACCCAGGAGGGACAGCAGAGCCCGGCATCCCTGAGAGAGAGTGCTAATCTGTCCGGTTTTTTGGCCACCACCGCACTCGGCACAGGACATTATTGTGTCAGGACTAAGGGAGGGATGGAATTCGGTGGCACCGCCTCCTTCCCAAGGCACTGCTGATCACTCACTGTGCTCTGTGCCACTGGACCCAGTGCAGCCTCAGCACCTTTCCGACACTGTCATCCAGGCCACCACCTGCACCAAAGAAGGGGTGTGGGCACAGACCTTAAAGCTGCCCCTGCTGTAAATCCAGCCATAGCCAAGGCACTAAGCTGCGCAGGGGAGAGGGCGAAAGAGAAGACAGAAGGCATCGGGTTAGAAGGAGGGCCAGGCTGGGAATCCAGAGGCAGAAAGCCGGTGCACAGCCTGGCGGCATCACCGAGCAGCCCTGACACCTGGAGCGAACCGAGTCCCCTCTGAGCGGCAGCTCTCATCCCTGTAGAACCCGCTCGGTGTCATCTCCCCTGCAGGCCCGTGCAAGGGTGTCCCCGGCCCCCTCTCTCCATAGAAGCCTCTTTGAACCATTTAGTCCCCAGGCAGAGCAGCGGGCACCGTGGGTGCAGGGAGGCCCTAGGGCTTTGGCCCGGCAGGGGGGCCGGGGGACTTTCCTAGTGTTGGAGTCCAGGACCCCAGACCTACGCGCACAGGCTGTGCACCAAACGACTTCCACGAAGGCTTGGGGTGCGCAATGCTGAGCCCCCCAGCGGGGCGGGGAAGGAAGGAACCTGGGGAGGTGACAGCTGAACAACACCGCCAGGGTTTCGCAGCTTCCTGTCCTCTGTCTGTCACCAACGACTGTTCGCTCATCTGCCCTGTGATCGCTAGATGCCTGACCGTGGCAAGCCTGTTTTCCAATAACTGAATTATAATTAAGTGACTGATTGAACCAAATACTAGCGGGGATACTTGCCTAAGACTTTACAATTTGCCAACTGTTTATACACACATGCACACACTTACAAAGCTCTCGGGGCACCTGGGTGGCTCAGTCAGTTGTGTCCGGCTCTGGCTCAGGTCATGATATCAGGGTTCATGAGTTCGAGCCCTGCATCTGGCTCTGCACTGACAGTGTGGAGCCTGCTTGGGATTCTCTCTCTCCCTTGCTCTCTGCCCCTCCCCTACTAGCTCTTTCTTTCCCTCAAAATACATAAATAAACCCAAAAAACAATTTTCACCAGAAGTGAGGATGGAGTGAAGATTGCATAAGAATTCCTCTTAGGCCCACTTTACAGATAAGAACACTGAGTTTCTGGCAATAAAAGGAATGAAATCGTGCCATTTGCAACTACGTGGATGAAACTAGAGGGTATTATGCTGAGCAAAATTAGCCAGAGAAAGACAAATATCATATGACTTCACTCATATGAGGACTTTAAGATACAAAACGGATGAAAATAAGGGAAGGGAAGCAAAAATTAAAAAAAAAAAGAGAAGGGGACAAAAACTTAAGAGACTCTTAAATATGGAGAACAAACAGAGGGTTACTGCAGGGGTCGTGGGAGGGGGGATGGGCTAAATGGGTGAGCGGCATTAAGGAATCGACTCCTGAAATCATTGTTGTACTATATGCTAACTAACTTGGATGTAAATTTTTAAAAAATTAGTTAAAAATTAAAAAAAAATAAAAGAAAACAGTTTCATCCCCTGCTCACGGCCATGCCAAAGCCCAGCCGCTGCTGGCAGGAGACTGCCAAGCCCACCTTCTCTGGGCTCCTGCTCACATCCTGCGTGAACTGGCTATGAGGTCCTGGCCTAGCTCGGAGAGGCATCGTGGGGGCCATAATCTCAGGAATCAGGAGTCCTTGAATCTGGAGATGGGACCCTCTCCAGGGACCCTTGGTCTCGGCAGGTGTGTGTAATCTCTCTTAGGGCATCAGCACCTCCCCTGGGGGCCACAGGGAGAAAGGGGGCAGGCCAGCCAGGCACAGTGAGCGACCGCTCCCGGTCCTGTGTCCTGTGCCTGCCCACATGCACACACACACACACACACAAGTACACAGGCAGGTGAGTGCTCAGGCACGTACCCACAGCCACGGCCTTTGCGCTCATCTGGGGTTGCCCCGGCCCTGGGGATCACACCCACTCTTCTTGTTGTCCCTTACTGGAACCTGAGCCCATCAAGAAGGAGAAAGATCTTCAGCCTCCCAGCCACTGAGAGGACAGCCTCGCTGGCCACCACCCAGGAGGCTGGCTCCCAGCCCTCTGCCTGCACAGAGGGTTGAACCTCACACAGCCTCCTGTGATCGGGATCACGCCCATTTTACAGATGGTGAACACCGAGGCTCAGGAAGATGAAGTTGTTCACCAAGATCCTTTAGCAAGTAAGTGTCAGTGCCAACACAAAAATCCAGGACAGACTGCTTAGGGCAGCCATCCTCACAGGAGTCAGAAGGCCAATGAGCTTCTGCCCCGCGTTGGGCACAGGGAGCCAGAGCGCCTCCTCCGCTGTGACTCCAGCAACTGCAGGGGTGGGGCCATGCTGGTCTTGCTGCCTCAGGAAGGAAAACCCACTGGAGCACCTGCTGGCGAGATGACAGACACGGTCGCAGGTGCCCGTCCCCGGGGGCAGCAGTGAGCTTCTACACAATGCCCTCTGCAGCCCTGTGGCTGCCTCTCCAAGTGCCCCCCCCCCAGCTCAGTGGCCAGCTGAGTCCTCAATGCATATGCCCGGACTTCCAGGGCAGAGCAAAGGGGGAGGGCCAGGGAAATCCAGGATCAGCTAGACCCCAGGCTCTGGGGAATTCTGGCATCGGCCGCCGTCGTGAGCCACAGCTGGCTTCACCGAGGGCGGGGGTCCCAGTGACGTGGTGGCCGTGGAACTAAATGTGGGTGAGCCAGGCCCAGGGCGGACAGCACTCCCCTCTTCTCATTCTCCAGAGACCGTCCGCCGGGCTCCCCTGGCTAGGAATGTGCTGCTCGTCCCTTGGGCCCCCCCTCCTGGAGCAAATGGCCAGGAGGTCTCATGCTGGCCCGAGAGGGAGCACAGAGGACCTTAAGAGCTTCTAGAAGCCGATGGTGCCCATGCTCCTCAGGGATGCCAAGGCTCACATCCACCTGAGAGGGCTGGGGGGTAGTGGACGGGCTCGGAAAGAAGGGCACGTGCTGGGGGCCGTGACACTGTTCCCACGGTCCGGCCGTCCTCTCCTGGAAGACCTCCGGGGTCTGGTGAGGGACACCAGCGCGAGCGTGGTGGCTGCCCGCCCTCAGACAAACGAAGGGTGGAAATCCTGCATCAGGTAAGGAGTTTCTGCTCCCAAGGCAGTCACTCAGCCCAACGCGGTGCTTTGTTCTTTTCCTTCTGCCTCTTCATGGGGCCCAGGTTTCTTTTATTTTAAGTTTATTTTAAAATTTTTATTTATTTTTGAGAGAGAGAGAGAGAGAGAGAAAGACAGCATGAGCAGGAGAGGGTCAGAGAGAGAGGGAGACACAGAATCTGAAGACAGGCTCCAGGCTCTGAGCTAGCTGTCAGCAAAGAGCCTGATGCAGGGCTCAAACCCACGAACTGCGAGATCATGACCTGAGCCAAAGCTGGACACTCAACCGACTGAGCCACCCAAGCACCCCCATGGGGCCCAGGTTTCCAGAGACCTGCACTGTCCACTGTCTGGTGACCTCCAAGAGGACAGGAGCTGGCTGAGTCGGAAGCTCAGAGCCTACAACTGTGCCTGGTGCACTGGGGACTCCCGATGACCACTGTGACTGCTCGGATGGAAGCACGCCACAGAGCCCAGGCGGAGAGTCGCTGAGAGTCCTTTTTTAAAACTAATTATGAGCATTTTGAGGAAATGGCACACAGGTTACCTGACTTTTCCTCTTCATCCCTCTTCCTGCCTGGGATAGAGGACCTGAACCAAAAGGTGTAGAAAAGACCAGATTGCAAACTCTTCATTGAATGCCTACAGCATCAATCCAAAAAAAAAAAAAAAAAAAAAAAAGGCAGGTTTCTGAAACTTGAGGTTGAAAATCCCCCGTCAGGAAGATTTTGGCAATGGAAAACACCACCTGAGGGTTCTGGTGTCTGGTCCACTGAAGGCGCTTGACAGGGCCGAGCCAATCGGTTGACCGAGGATGGCCTGTTTGAAGGCCCATGATTTTCCCTTTGAGCAAATTTTGCTACCAGCTCTTGGAATTCAGAATGGTATTAATATATGGCTGATGTGACCTCATCGTGATTTTTGTCCCTCTGTGACCCCTTTGCTTCAGGAGACACAAGGGAACCGTCACCTGAGGCTCATCCCGCCAAGGCCCAGCAGACAGGTGTTGGCACACCTGTGCCAGGCTGCGCTGCCATCTGGGCTCACCCTGAGGCCCTGGCACCAGGTGGCTCGCTGGCTCCAGTGTCCAGGTCCTTCGTGGGACACGCACCTCCTTGTCTACCAGCTTCACCACCAGGGCCAAGGCCCAGCCCCAGACAATGCCAGCGCCTGTCACACAGGGAAACATCACTGCTCTAGGGACCCGTTCCCCTCCCCCCACCTCATTCTTGATCCCGGACATTAAATATTTATGAGTTCTTTTTTTTTTTTTTAAAAAGCCACAAACCTCAAATAATGCAAGTTGTCTACTAGGCAGGGAGATGTCGAGATGATAAACATTATTTAGAAACCCCATGATATGCTTCATATTGTGATGTGATTGGGCACCATATTAAAAGCTGCCAAGGCTATTATACCTAATTTCTGTTTCAATTCAGGCAATATCGCCACTGCTTAATATGATTTCTATTTACTTTTTTCCATTGTTAGTATTTTATTGGGGTTGTGTCTGCTTTATCAATCAGATCTCCTCTGAAAGGGAGGTCAGACTATGCTCAGACCTCGGAATTTTCTGTCTTCTCTCTTTTAAAGGGGTTTCCATTATATTCTGTTTGGTCTGAATTCACTCAAAAACCCTCAACGCTAATACAAACTCTTTTTCTTTACTCTTGTCCAATTACAATATTTCTACCAGCACAGAGCCTGACAGCTTGATATTTAAGAGCTATATAAAGTCTCATCATCTGGTTTTATGTTCCCGATTTTCTACAGTACCATTGGATTTGGGTGAATGCTACATAAAATGTGTGCGTTGAAGGGTTTCAAATCAAGTTATCTCCTCCATCTATAAAAATTGAATTTTAAAGGTTATTTTAATTATAAGTTTAAACCCGTGCACTATTAATGACAGGGGTAGCTTCCTCTACCAAAGTATTCATTCGCCTTCTCCCCAGGGTCCCGACCACGCCAGGGAATCCTGTTATTTCCTGAACGAAATGTAATTTTGCAAAACAGGATATTATTTTTTAAAGCATTATGCACTTTGCATAACTCTCTCTTCCTGGACTGGCCCAGGGAGGTGGGGGGAAGGGGGACTTAGGACTCTGCCCACTTTTGCACAACCTGCAGGAAGCTTCCTTTATCGAAAGTGTGAAGGAAGAGATTCTATCAATTTCCCGGCTCCTTTAAGCCACATCTAACCCATCTGACGGTCTGCGGATCAGGCAAGAATGTCGCACCACCAAATAATTTGGAGGAAAAAAATTATTAATAAGGTAAGTAAAACCCAAATTTCAAACCTTATTTCTTCAGGTTGCAATCTAAACTCCTTTAGTTGAAGGGGGTGGGGATCATTCTTATGTGGGTTCCTATACTCCAAGTTTCTAAACGTGTTATTGAAGCCATGATTGAAATCTGACAAAAACAGACTGCGTTTTATAATAATGTCCCGCAGCCAAAGTATGGCACCAATAACTAAACAATACTTTATCACCTTTGCCACTTTCAACAGCTCCCATTAATACTGAGATCATAGCGTTCGGCCCTCTATTCCCCAGCTGACTGCCTTAGTGACAGCACTGGCTAAGGCGGTGACATTGAAAAATATTTGCCGTGACATGGCCACAAATCACAGCGAGACAAGTTTAAAACTCAATATTCACTAAACTTGCATCTGCTAGTTTCTTGTTCCAATTTCTAAAACACAGTTATTATCTGCTCCTTTCTCTGAAATAGCAGAACATAAATGGGTATATGCTAAGCAAAGAGAGCGGGGGTGATTTTAAAAAATTAGCCTCTTTAGGGAGCGCCAGCGGTATCATTTTATAAGCCACAAACTATCACCGGAGAAGGAGCTGAGGACGCAGACGCTGTATGCAGGGGGAAGGTGCCTGTTTTCTGGGCTGTTCAGGAGACTCCCAGCAGCCCGGACTCAGACTGCAATTACTTGTGGTCCTGGGTTCACTCGACAGCCTAATTTTACACATATTGATTTTTATTTTCAGCTTTCTCAAGATACTGAAGCAGATGTTGGTCCGCTTGGCAATTGCCCCTCGTTCACTTTGCAGAGGCCGTGGCCAGCATGGTGGAATGTGCCCCGTACCCACTCTATTTCTGCTAAGTACGGTGGGATTGCACCCGCCAGCTGCACCCTGACCTCCCATTGCGAGCCAGGAGCCTGGGAGGCCTTGGAAGCGATGCCATTAACACTGCCTCCCAGAGACCTGGCATCCACATGGTTTGGACCAAAGCGCTTCCACTTTGGGGGTGGAACGGCCAGGGCTCTGCGCATTTTCAGAGCCCTGAGCATCTCTTTTCCTCCACGGTCCTCGTGCCCGGAACAGGAGCCAGCCCATGATGACACCCCGAGAGCACATGCAGAACAGACAATGGGCGTTTCCCTAATGCCTTAGTCATTGTACAGGAGAGTCTCCTGGCTGTGCCACCAAGTCACCACGGGACCTCCACCGGATCACTCCCCTTCGTGGAGCTTCAGGTCTCCCCACATACAGAGCGAGGAGGTCCTGCAGGATGATCTGGGGCCGCCCCCAGGACTCGAGACCCGTTTAATGAAGAGAACTTGCACGGTGAACGCAGGCCACCAGCGTCCATCCTATTAAGTGGCAGACTCCCCAGGGTGACCTTCTCACTCTGGCTGTTGCTGCTGCTGAGACAGTCCTCAGAGGCTGGAAACCTTGGGGAGTTGTGAACTGTCTCTTCTGGCTGTGTAGACACTTTGGCAGGGGGCTTTTCTCTGATGCATCATTTTGTAAAGAAAAGGTGACTTATTGACCCACTGACTGTGAGCATCAGCCTTGTGCATTGCTGACTTCAAATAAGATAAAGATTGGAAACAGTCCATTATTTAGCAACTCAGATGTCATTAGCAATATGAATAAAGGCCATTTCATTAGTGCACATAATGATAGCACGTGTGACGTGAGTTCTGCGTATTAGATTCATGTTGGCACAAATAAAGCTACCAGATTGGTGCCCACGACCCAAAGAAGACCCTTCTTGCTCATTTCTGTTCCACCTGAAGAATCAACCGGGATCAGAGCCATCACAAGGCGTCCTTCTCCTACTGTTTCTGAGCAGGACGGTCTTCTGCCGCCATCCCAGCCCGGTGTCCCCTGTATCTTTCAGCTCACAGGTCTCTGCACCAGGGACCACAGCCAGGAGCCTCATCGGCACAGGAGCTGACTTGCAGGACAAGATCCCAGACCTCAAGTCCGAGTCAGATGCTGTGATGGGGATGAAACTTTTGGGGCGGGCGAGGAGGACCGAAGTGAATGGGAGGGGCGTGAATTTTTGTGGCCGGAGGGCAGGCTCTGGTCCGTTACATTTCCAAAGATGGCGGCCCCAGTATCTTCCCTCCTATATGCTCCTTTGCAATGGGGTCTTGCCATTCCCCCTATTTAGAGATGGAATCGGCTTCTGTTCCCCCTGGATCTGGACTGGCCTTGGCACCAAACATGGTGGTGATGCTACCTGAGTTCCAGCGTGAGGTCAGGAGAGGTCTTTGCGGTCTCTCCTTTATTTCTCCATCTGTTTCCTCTTGGAACACGGCCACACGGAGAGAATCAAGGTACCCGGCACACAGCTCTGAACTCCCAGCCGTGTGAGTAAGGCCATTTTAGGCCTTCCCAGCGCCCAGCTAACACTATAGGAAACACGGTGATTGCTCGGTCAGCCCACAGAACCGTGACGAATAATAAATTTATGCCATTATTATACTTGCAGCGGTTTGTTACACGACAACAGGTAACTGAAACAGGTTTGATCTAAATAACGGGTACTCAAGCATTCATTGTGCTGTTTGCTCATCAATTCTCCTGTCTATTGGAAGGTTTTCAAACTAAAAATTTAAGAAAAAAAAAAACAAGTTCCACTTAGAGTTGCCTGGGTGACTCACTCAGTCGGTTCAGTGTCTGACGTCAGCTCAGGTCATGATCTCACAGTTTGTGAGCTCAAGCCCCGCATCGGGCTCTGTGCTGACAGCTCAGAGCCTGGAGTCTGCCTCAGATTCTGTGTCTCCGCCTCTCTCTCAGCCCCTCTCCTGTTCACACTCTGTCTTTCTATCTCTCCCCCAAATAAATAAACATTTAAAAAATTGTTAAAGTCTCATTTAAAAGAAGAAATCATTAACAACAGAACAACAGATATTTTTTTTAAAGGCAGGAAAAAGTTGCACCCAGAATTTCCGGAATTTCATGAAACAAAGCATGAGCAGAAGCAGAAGAACTGGGAATCCAAGCAACTGATGGAGAAACCCGAGAAACCAGAAAAAGAAAGGGAAGTGGCAGGGGAGGGGCTCTATCTCTGGGACTCTTTCTGCCAGTTTCCAAATTTCTAGAAGTAAACATCGGGGTGAAAAAAAGAAGCAAGTCTGTATTTTACAGGTGCTCTCTTTGTCCAGGTAACATCAGAGACTATCAAACATCCGGATGCTCACCTCTGCTGCAGGTGGCTGCAGCCACCAGAGACATGTAACCAGCCCTAGAGGCAGGAGAAGGGAGAGATTTTGATATCTGAACAGCCAGACAGCCCTGTTGTGGCTCTAACATTCAGATAGCTGGTAGGGAACAATAAAGGATTGATTGATTAAGTAATAGCACATTTAAAAAAATACAAACTACTCAGCAGCCACTAAGATTGATGGAGAGGGGCTCCTGGGGGGCTCAGTCAGTTAAGCATCCAACTCTGATTTCAGCTCATGATCTCACAGTATCGTGAGTTGGAGCCCCGTATCTGGCTCTGTGCTGACAGGACAGGAGGCTGCTTGGGATTCTCTCTCTCTCTTTCTCTCCCTCTGCCTGTCCCCAGCTCATGCTGTCTCTGTGTCTCTCAAGATCAAAAATAAACTTAAAAATAAAAAGAAGGATAAAGAAGGACACTTCATCTCCTGTCAGGACAAGATGTTCCTCAAGTTTCAAATTGCTTCATGCAAAAATGTAGAGCATGATCTCATTTTGTTGAAAAATGTACTTGCAGGGGCACCTGGGTGGCTCAGTCAGTTATGCATCTGACGTCGGCTCAGGTCATGATCTCAAGCCCCACCTAGGGCTCTGTGCTGACAGCTTGGGGACTCTATTTCTCTCTCAAAAAAATAAACATTAAAATATTTATTTTAAAAAATGTAGGGGCACCTGGGTGACTCCGCCAGTTGAGCATCTGACTCTTGCTTTTGGCTCAAGTCATGATCCCAGGGTCAATGGGATCAAGCCCCATGTCAGGCTCTGTGCTAAGCTTGCTTAACGATTTTCTCTCTTTCTCCCTCTGCCCCCTTCCACTCATGCTCTCTCTAAAATAAAAAAAAATTTTTAATTAAATACTTGTTTGCAATGTGCTTCGGAAAAGTCTGGAACGCAGTGTCAGAATGCCAGAATATTCCTAGTAGTGTTCTGGCTGGTAGAGTACTGGTAATTTTTATTGTCATCTTTATGCTTATCAGCATTTTTGGAATTTTTTTAAATGTTTATTTATTTTTGAGAGAAACAGAGAGACAGGGTATGATCAGAGGAGGGGCAAAGAGAGGGAGACACAGAATCGGAAGCAGGCTCCAGGCTCTGAGCTGTCAGCACAGAGCCCAACGCAGGGCTCAAACCCACGAACTGTGAGATCATGACCTGAGCCTAAGTCAGATGCTTGACTGAGCCACCCAGGCACCCCATATTTTTGTAATTTTTAAAATAATGAACATGAACTATGTAGGTTAGTAAATAAAAAATAAATGGTAAAAAAAAGAAAAGGTAATGTTTTGCAAAATAGTCACGTAATATGAGTTTCTCTTTAAACTTCTCTAGAGCACCAGGCCTTCTTTCTAGGTGGTTTACACTAACCAGTCACTTGAGGGAGGATGAGAATTTGTTACAGAAAGAAGGAGACTATATTTCAATTCTGACACTGCGAATAGAACTTTGCAACAGAACAATCTATGTGAAAATTAGAAAGAAAAAAATTGTCTCGGTTCCTCTGGACCCCAATTGGCCAACCCCAATAGACTGAGCCCTAGAATTTAGGCAGGCAAAGATAGGCAGAAAGTAGAAGGGGGAGGCCTGCCCTTTGCCCCCAGATGTGGGAAGGAGGCACTGGGTGGCAGGAGGTGGGGTGGACCCTCTGAAGACCAGAAGCCTTTGCTCCACTCTGGGAGGAGACCGCCATTCAAGGAGTCCCCTCCCCTCCAACCCCCTGCCCAGTGCAGGGCCACCCAGATCGAGGGAGGCGGTCAGACCAAAGGTCTCCACCACGTACCAAACTTCCTGATTCTGCTTTGCCCAAGCATTGCCCTGAGAGCAGTGGGCTCACCTCAGGGTCCTCTGAGGGCGGGTGGGGCTCCCAGCTGCAGCCCCCAAAGCCAGGCCAGCTTGAGTCCGAATACTGGCACCACTTCTTAGCTCCAAACTCTGACAAAAACATGTCCTCTTCCCTGAGCCTCCACTTAATCGGCCTGAAACCCAGCAGCAGGAGACCCCATCTGCAATGTGGGTGTGACAGCGAAAGCACTGGCCACCAGCTTCCAAGCCCCGTCTGCCACTTTGCAGCCTCAGAGCCCCAAGGCTGAGTACAAGGCCCAGGCAGGCAGCAGTAACAGCCCTTGAGTGAGAGACTCACGTGCAATCCCAGGCCCACCACTGACCTGCCGAGTTGGCTCAAACGATTCCCTCGAAGCCCCTCTGGGCCTCTGTGCCCACACCTGTAAAATGGGTTTGTAATACCTGATTCCAAGATTCCCTCCGTCTCTACCACCGTGGCCCTAAAGCCTGCTGGAGGAGCTCCCTGTCCACCTGCGGCCCCAGGGTCCGCCCAGGCCGTGCCCGTGCCCCCCAGACAAGCCTGGGCTTCTTGGAAAGATTCTGAAAGAGAACCAAAGAAATCCTCCTCCTTCTGACCCCCGCAAAAATAAAACCATTTGGATGTTCACCGATCACCGAAGAAAGAGACAGCTGACACATTTCAGAGGGGAGCCTGAACACAATTGTCACGATTATGGAAAGAATTCTCTCATGTGAGACAGGCTTTTATGAATAAACTAAATGCGGCTAATATTAAAGGTAATGGTGCAAATGATTGGATGGCTTGGCAGTCCTACCTCCAAACAGCCTCATGTGGGGTGCAGGCTGGATGACAGGAGTTCAATGTGCAGAGAAGCCACGTGGGTGCTGTTCCCGGGCCAAGGAGGGCTTGGGCAAGGGGGTGGCTGCCGTGCCTGGGGCAACACCACCTGGGCCAGGGCCCCCAGGGGACTGGTAACCCGCTGGCATGGACCCAGGCCGGGGCTTGCGAGGCTGGAAGGGTTCACCCAGAGTCTGGGGACCTCCTTTCTCCCTGTAATGAGGTGTTTCCATACCGCAGTCATGACACAGGGCCCAGTGGGGCCTCCCGTCTGATGGGTCAGCATGCAATGGGGCCAGAGAGAGCTGGGAACAGAGAGAGACTAAGAAAGGTTGGGTGCCCTGGGAGTCCGGCACCCTTGCAGCTCCAAGCATGCTCTTGCCTGCCCAGCCTGTCTCTTCCCCACCACCCACCCTACAGAGGAGACCTCGATTACTAGCCACACCTGTGCTAGGGAGTCACAGTCAAGATGCCCATCTGGCCCTTGTGTTCCCGCCCTGCTCTGCCTGCTCCCTCACTGACGCACAGCACGGGGGCAGCAGGTCCTCCCGGCCAAGGCCATAAGAGCCCAATCTTCAGTACCTCTTCCCATCCACCCTCATCCCTGCTCCTGGCCATGGTGGGGCCTTGGGCCACTACCCTGAAAAGACCCAGAAACTGGCCATCATACAGAGGTGCCAGAGCCCCAACTCCCCACCCTGCACCCCCTTCCTCCTTCTCCTCCTCCTCCTCCACTGGGGAAAAGAGGTGGGTCAAAGCTCGTGATTCCCAGCAATGGTCAACACTGAAAGACAGGAAAATAAGTATTTCTTTACACAGTTCCGTCTCTGGCCATCAGCTGAAGCCTAAAGCTCAAGGCTGGATTTTAATGCCCTTGTTTTCATGAGTCTCTGCCTGATCTGTGAGTTAAAACACTGCTACTGATCAGAACACAGGCCCTGGAAAGGTAAGGAGGGCATGTGACAGTCAATGCTGAACCCTGGGGGGTTTGGGCTTCTCCAGCATCCGTGCCCAGCCTCACACTCCCAGCCCAACTTGGGCACAGCCACAACTGTACTTTTCCGAAGAGGCATCTCTTATTACCCAGCAGTCCTTCCACTGGTGCTCAGGACACCCCCCCCCCAACTCTGGCGCAGAAATTTCCCTCCATCCCCATCATTCTCGCATGACACCCTACCCTGCACCTGGGTCAGTCTCTGCTCTGATCAGTCTGGCTGCCTTGCTCTCTCTTGGGGCTCCCTCCCCCCACTCCTACTGGGGAGCCTTCTAGTTGCCTGTCTGAACCCTACACACTCTTCTCTGACCACCCCAGTCACCCCCCCCCACTTCCTCACCACAACCGTGACATCTGACCCTTCCCTTCCTCTGGCCCTGCAACCAGTCATGGCTCATTCTGCAGGCACCTGTTATAGATGGCCTTTCATGAGCCTCTCACCTGCCTCATCCATCAGACTTGTCTTCCTGACCCCTGAAGGCAGGGACCCCTTCATATGTTGTTCTGTGACTGTCCCATGTGTTGTGGGTGATCACAGCTTTCAGTTTTTCTGACTGTCCTCCAAGACAGAAAAGTCATCTTTCTCCTCTGAACCCACACAGTATGCTATGCCTCCCTTAGGGCACACGGTATGTACGCTTTAAAGAATAAATGCATGGAAAGTGCTCTCTCGATAAGGTTTGGTTACTGTTATGACTCCTCTTCCCTTACTATAGCTAATCATGAACATATTGCAGTTTCTCTACTCAACAGGCATTCACCCATTATTTTAAAAACTTCTTTGCAGCACCTACGACACATGACTTAGAATGCCTGCAGGTGATATTGCTGTCCAAGCCATCTTTGTTCACCCTGCAGCACGAAGCACACGGTGATAAGTAGCAAGTGTTTATTAATTGTCTGGAGGACACGTGAATTGTAGACACATCTGACTTCCCAGCTACCATATGCTCGAAGTGTATGTGGCTTTATAACCCAAATAAAATGTGGAGATCCAAGTGGTTCAATCTCAGAATTGTCATATCCAACAACCAGAAGTAATTCCTTTTTTTATAGTTTATTACCAAGTTGGTTTCCATATAACACCCAGTGCTCTTCCCCACAGGTGCCCTCCTCCATGACCATCACCCCCATCCCCTTCCCCCCTCCCTCTTCAGCCCTTAGTTTGTTTTCAGCATTCAGAAGTTCTCATGATTTGCCTCCCTCCCTCTACCTAACTCTTTCCCCTTCCCATGGTCCCCTGTTAGGTTTCTCCTGTTAGACCTATGAGTGAAAACATATGGTATCTGTCCTTCTCTGCTTGACTTATTTCGCTTAGCATAATTCCCTTGAGGTCCATCCACTTTGCTACAAATGGCCAGATTTCATTCTTTCTCATTGCCATGTAGTATTCCATTGTGTATATACACCAGGTCTTTTTTATCCATTCATCAGTGGATGGACATTTAGGCTCTTTCTGTGATTTGGCTGTTGTTGAAAGTGCTGCTATGAACACTGTGTTCCTATGCATCAGCACTTCTGTATCCCTTGGGTGAATCCCCAGCAGAGCTATTGCTGGGTCATAGGGGAGTTCTATTGATAGTTTCTTGAGGAACCTCCACACTGTTTTCAGCGTCACTCATCATCAGGGAAATACAAATCAAAACCACACTGAGACACCACCTCACACCGGTCAGAGTGGCTAAAATGAACAAATCAAGAGAATGTAGATGCTGGCGAGGATGTGGAGAAACAGGCACCCTCCTACACTGTTGGTGGGAATGTAAACTGATGCAGGTGCTCTGGAAAACCAGAAGTAATTCTAATAATTACTTTAATTTCTCATAACATTCAAGGGAACCCATGTTGTTACCCATTACCCACCGTTATTACTCACAGCCATGCTTCCTCGCACGCACGTCCTTCCAGGCTCCGCAGACTTTCCCAAGCGTTGCACACCCTTCCTCTTCACCCCCGATTTCCACCCTGACCAAGCTCCTCTCTTTCCTTCTCTATTTCCTTTTGATTGATTCTTTTTTCTTCCCACCTGCCAAGCAGGTGCTGCTAAACTTTCCCTTTGAAAGGAAAAATTGATGGCCCGAGGAATCTATTTTCTTTCCTGTAGAAGCATAAGTCCTGTGAACATGGCAGGAGATCAAAGTGTTGATGTTTGCAACCCCTGGTCATTGAGCTCTCCAGCCAGCAAAGTTCTATCCTGTTGAAGATCTCAACTTTTTTTTTTTTAATGAAATACAAGTTGTGCATATTTTTAAGTCTCTCTAAAGAAAGGTGAGGAAGACCTGTGACCAAAGAGATAGGATGACATCGTTTGTGAAAGTAAATCTTTTCAAAACAAAGAAGCGAAATGATTTCTAATTTAAAAAACAGCGACAGTCCACCAAGCT
This sequence comes from Suricata suricatta, assembly GCF_006229205.1. Classification (NCBI taxonomy): domain Eukaryota; kingdom Metazoa; phylum Chordata; class Mammalia; order Carnivora; family Herpestidae; genus Suricata; species Suricata suricatta. The sequence goes on along the minus strand of NC_043701.1, from coordinate 178,539,647 downwards.
GCTTGGTCAATGGGTATATTTCCAGAACGCTGCTGGTTACGTCTCAGGGTGCTTGATTAATTTGCACCAGCCCAAGAAGCCTTGTACTGGGAAATCAGGGTCATGTCTCCATGGGCCAGTGGTATATAAAGGTAGGGAGTGAAGAGTTCTAGACATAAAACATGGGCATGAAAGAGAATGTACTCTATGAATGGTTTAGTTACCTGCAAGGTAATATTATTACTTGTCACTCAGGCATTCTACAAAAATTTCTTTCATTTTTCTTTTAACTTTGTACCACTTTAAGAACTTTTAGGGACACCTGAGTGACTCAGTCAATTAAGTGCCCAGCTTTGGTGCAGGGCTTCATCTTGCAGTTTGTGAGTTCGAGCCCTGTGTCGGGCTCTCTGCTGATGGCTCGGAGCCTGCAGCCTGCTTCAGACTCTGTGTCTCCCCCTCTCTCTGCCCCTCCCCTGATCATGCTCTGTCTCGCTCTGTCTCTCAAAATGTGAATAAACATTTAAAATATTTTTTAAAATAACTTTTAAAATTGCAACATATGGAGTACTGTTGAGAGAAAAAGGGAATGAAGCTCCTTGGGATTAGAGACTTTTGTGTGTCTTGTTTACCACCAGTTCCCGTCTACAACACGCCCTTGGCAAAGGCACACAGGTGTGGAGAAAACTAGGTCCAGCTTAGTGAAATGTTTAAAGATTACAAAGCCTTTGATTTAAGGCAAATGAACCCAAAAAAAGTTAGACTTTTCCAATCATCAAATTCTGTAACCAGTGAGAAGAAATAGGAAAGATAAGGAAGATTTTTCAAATTATAAATTATATATATTTCAAATTCAAGTTATATATGTATATATACAAATATATATGTATACATACATACGAAATGTTTATTTTTGAGAGAGAGAGAGATAGCATGCAAGCAGGGAAGGGGCAGAAAGAGGGGGACACAAGATCCAAAGTGGGCTCCACACTGACAGCAGAGAGCCTGAAGCAGTGCTCGACCTCACGAACTGTGATATCAAAACCTAAGCCAAAGTCAGATGCTCAACTGACCGAGCCACCCAGGCCCCTCCAAATTATATTTGTAGAGTTTATGTTATTATTGATTCAAAACCATTGAAACAACAGGATGTAAGGAAAGGCTTAGTAATAGCAAATACTGTCTAACACTTGTGTGCCAGACACCATTCTCAGTGACGAACGTGCGTCAACTCAGTTGACCATCCCCTCAGAACGCTGTGAGCTGGGTTCTGTTGTTGCCGTCACTTCAGTAGATGGAGAAATGATGGCGAAGTTTCAGATGCCGGGCAGAGACCACACAGCTGGTAAGTGAGGGCGCTGGGATTCGCACCCAGGATCCACTCTGCATCCTGGACTCCAGGCCGGTGCGCAGTGCTGCCCCATCCGCACCAAATCAGAGCTGCCAACGACGGTGTGGGCTCCCTGAGCCAAGAGTCAGCACCTCGGCTCCACAGCTCGCTAAGTGTTTGAGCAGAAACATTCCCGAGGAAATTCAGACATTACATTGGAGGAGAAAGGTTCGAACCGAATTACTGTTCTCATTTCTTCCAACCCTGAGAACCACGAGGCTGAGAAAGATGGTGTCTGATTTCTCTAACACGTTGTATCTAAATTCACTTTTCCCTTCACTGCACCCAATATGCTTGGGTTTACATGAGTGGGTGCATGAGACTGGCTAATGCATGTGGGGTGGGGGAAAGGAAATGGATTCACCCAGAGGAGGATCTGCAGACACCGAAATTTGCCAGGTAGCTGCCGAGCTTCCCAAATAACAGAGACCCTGGAAGTCAACCCAGCAGGAGCCCCCTGGCGCCCTGAGAGAGCGCCGCCCCGCACAGCTAAGAGGAGGTCTGAGAAAGCGGAACAAAACACGAAGGAAGCCCTCCGAAGTCTGCAGAAACTCACTTGGCCGGGCGACTCAGGAGGTTCAAGGGGTCCCTAGGTGCTTTTCCTTGGGTTCCTCGGCCCAACCCATAAAACTTCCCAAGCCGCGTTTGTGTTAAACCGCTCCTGATATGCTCCAATAAGTGTGCTTCCGACACACTGTTAACATAAGGCCAGGTCTGTAATACAGCACGGACAATTAAGTGCACAATTTTTGTATAAATGCAAAATCCCTCACTGTGAATTATTTAATTAATGCTCTCCAGTTCATTTAATAGAGCTCTTTCAGAGACCATTTCACTCACAGAAAACTAATTTCATTCTCCGGGTTGATTTAATTAGATCGGATGATCTATGGGATTGCTAATTCAGCGGCTCCGAACGCAGCGCCCGGGCCCGCTGCCCCTATTGCCGGCAATCTGTCAGCCCCATTTTTAACAGTATTGAAAAATTCAAGCTTTATTATTGCTCGCTCACTCTTTCTCTCCCATCAGGAGAAAAGTAATGAGCTTTTCTTCTTACGAGAGCCGGCAGAGAGCACGGGACCCTCAGCGCTCCAGGCAGCAGGCAGTATTAACAGGCCTGATTCATGAGTTAAGTTTCCAACTGCTCATGGCTATTAGCACTCAGTCCTTTGGCTGTCATTTAGTTAAAAAGACTCTTCGGTTAATTCACTCTTTTAATGAGACTCTGCTATTCAACTAATGTATTTTACTGTATGAAAGGTCACACCAGGAACCAAAACAGATTGGAGGGAATGTAGCAAGAAGCCTGGCTGTCAAGAAACAATTCAAGCCTCCGAGGCATTTAGCAGCCCTGCGTCTGTAATAAGCTACGGAACGGATGGGCCAGCGTTCACCTCCAGAGTTGAGCGCCATAAATCAAGGCTAAAGAGAAGGCAGATTAATCAGAGGCTCAGACAAAAAGAGCACGTGTTTCATTACCCATATAATCACTAACATGATTGCCAGACAAGCTAAGGAACTGGATGCGGGACTGGAAAAATATAGTTCAAGAGAGTGCTGGAACTCAGTGTGCTTAGCTGCAAGCACTAAATCTTTTCATTAAGGCCCGTTGACTCCATTTCCCGATCCGGGGCCACGGGTGGGGCCGAGGACAGGGGCACTGGGGGCGTCGAGGTTTGGATCAGCCCGCACGATGGGCACAGGGGGAGGCTGGACCAGGAGGGTGGGGGTGCTGGGCAGCAGTGTGCCCCGGGGGGGTCCCAGCCGGGTGAGGTTGACAAAGGGGGTCTGGCCCTGCAGGTTGGTGTCAGACGTGGGGGCGGCTGTGGCCCCTCCCCCCGGAAGCTCGCGGACAGGATAAACAAGACTCATGGCCCCCATGCAGCTCTTCCTTCCCGTCGGTTCACACGTACGTGCACACACACTCATACACACTCTCACGCTTCCTGAGGGGTGCGTGTGAGGGTGTCGATGCCTCTTGCCACCGCTGCCGTCTCCTCTGCTCCCACCAGGAAGGCTCCGCCCTGAGGTCGTTTGTCTGAGATTTCTAAAGCACCCCCCCAGACCTCCAGATCACCTTAACTTCCTGGAGGGGGTGCAAATGAGGCGACTGGGCACCGTGCCCCATGGGCCTCCAGCAAAGACACTTCTTGGGTGACGGTCAAGTGCATAGCTTGCAAAGCGGGCAGATGGCGGACAGCTGCCCTCCATTGGCCCAAGGACGTGTCCAGTCCTCAGACCCCTTGGGGAGACCTGTTCACCGAATTCCTGTCCTCAGGAAGCCGAGTGACCCCCACCTGGGCGCCGTGTGGAGCGGAGGCAGGAGAATTTTCTCCACAGCCTCCCTCTCCTGCAACCGCACGAGTCAGGCCGATACGAGGAAGTGCCGGCTCCCCGGGCCGGGCAACCGTATGCTTAATTACAAAGCATCTGTTGCTGAGAACATCCCCTCGCTTTGGCAGGGCCTACCTCGCCGTATGAATTTTAAAATCTGTCAGCAAGGGATCACAAAAGCTCTGGGAGCAAAGAGCTGCTCATGTTAACCTCTGAACCAGATAATCTAACAGTAATCCATTCAGAACTAATCAAACATTTACAGAACCGCACCCGCATCCTGGCAAACAATCCGTCATCTTCACGCGCTCATTACCCCCTCCAACATCTCAATCTACCCATGCAAATGAAGCAAGGGAGCTGACATCGGGACCATGTACAGAAATTATAAACAAATATTCATCCATTATGCTGCTGGAATTTAACAGCTCAAGTACTAACAGGAGGTGAACTCCAAGCCCTGAGTATCAATTATTTATGGACCTAAGCCTGACAGGACCGTGTAGGTGAATTAGCTGCGTGTGTCAAGCTTCGTTATAAATCCCAACCTACTGTAAAACTCATTTTCATAGAATGTATGTACAAGGCTGACAATATATCAACAGTGCGGCATTAATAATTTAGAAGAATAGGACCGTAAGGGAACACCTTGGAAACTGTGCTCTGCTCCGTAGTTGGTATTACAAATAAAAAAGTCAAATAAAATGAATTTCCCATAAACAGAGAATCAAAGAAAGCATTTTCTCCATAATTTTATTTTCAATTTTCGAAAACATACCGGTTGATACTTCCGTGCCTAGGTACCATTAAGGATCGTGTTTAGTTGTCTTCATTCTTCCCCGACCCCCACTCCCCGCCCTCCTCCAAGGAGAGGGCAGGGAAATTTCTGATCTGCTGATGAACGGGAGGCTTTCTGCTCTTTCTGTTATGTTCATAATAACACATGTTGTTAGTAACGTACGTCGCTGGAGCCTGCCTAAGGTCGTTTGCCGCCGTGGGATCGTGTGCGATGGTTTGCCAGGGAAACCAGATCATAAAACGAAGAGCTACGCAGTAGGAAAGGTACGTAATTGAGCCAGGATTTCTCAGGAAAATGTTAGGATTTTCCCGCTCGTCACTCTCTACTCTGAAATGCAGATGGGCAACCAGCTGCGAGAACTCAGCAGCTAGCTCGACCCGCAGGGTGCAAATATTGTCCCGTGGGCTGCAGACCCGCCGGCGGCAGAATCTGCTGGGTGGGGCTGGCTGTGCAGGCGGAGGGGAGAGCGGTCTCCAACCTTCGCCCTCTGGGCTGAAACATTCCAAGGCATGGCCCGTCCCCCACCCCACCTCGCTTTCCTCTCACTCATCCCCAGCCTTAACCTTTGCAATCATTTTTAGGCGAGTGGTGCTGAACTACGGGGCCTCTTTGTCACTGCTAATGACTTCTCCCTGTCCATCTTCTCGAGACTCCGGATATTTATGGCTCTGTTGCCACATTTGTCATTTCCAGCCAGTGAGGAGGCATCTCTCAGCACCGGGGGAACTTGAGAACACATTCCGCATCCCGGATCCTCTCCAGACTCCAAGCTCCAGCCTCCTTTGGCCGAGGAGACGGACAGCATTTCCTCCACTCCGATGTCGTCCACTCTTACAGATCAGGTGAAGGGAGCGATCTGTCTCTAACGTCTTGCATCTCTGCCAACCGGGCAGTCTGCTTTCCTTCCCAAGGTAGGGGCCCTGCTGAGGGTCAGGTGAGCCCCTGGACACTTGGCAGGGAACTGGTCCATCCCTCGCCTCACTCTCCCCATCTAGGTGCCAAAAAAATAAGACACAACAGCTGGAGGCCTTGGATCTCATTTGCACAAGGCCAAGGTCAAAACTAAATATTTCTGCCAGTTCCCAGCCCCAGAATCAGGCCCTGCTCAGAGAGCTCCTGGCGACAGACTTGTCATCTGGTACCCATCTTGGAGTCTAGGCTCGTGCCGTGGCAGGTGGAAATTGCTGCAGGGGACGGACAAGCAGCTGCCCAGCGGGGCCCGTCCTCTCTAACACTGGCTGATGCTGATGCTTTTCCTTCTCTGCAGCCTTTCGGGGCCTCATTAAGCTTTCCAAGTTCTTCCAAGTGGCCTTTAGGAGAGGAAGTCCTGGCAAGGAAGCATTTTTTTAAATGTTGTGTGAAATCGCACTCGGCAAAGCACCTGCTCAGACACCATGCGTGGGCCGTGGAAATTCCCACTTGTGAATGCTCGTTCTGCCCTGTGGGAAGACAGCCCACTCTTTCTTCGGAATCCTGATGCAGGAGGTGAAAGGAAAGCACTTTTTTCCCCCCAGGGGTCCCGTAGGGGCATAAACTTCCACTGCCGCCGGTCTGTCCCTCCCACAAACAACACACTGTGTCCAAAGCGAAAGAAGTCCCCTGTCCCTTGATGACTGAACGTGCTGGGTGCAGAGTGGCAGGAACGCAAGGAGGCAGCGGTGTGAGCGGGTTGGAGCTGGATGGTTCTGCCTCTCTGAACACTTGCTCTGGAAAGCTAATCGACTAGGACGTGTAGGGAAGGCTGGCCGTGCAGATGGCACAGAGGCGAGCCTCAAAGGCTTCTGGTTTTTACGAAATGCTAAAACATTTACACTCTTTTCACTTCCATCAGGGGGAAATCATTCGGATCTCTTTAAAAGGGGAAAGAATTAAGAGAGCTGACATTTGCTGAAGAAACAACGCCCACACACGCACGCAGCCGGAATTTCAATGAGAACCTGGGGAAGGCCTGACAGCAAGGACTTTCCCTCTGAGGTGTGGCCAACTGGGGAGTCACGCCAGCCTCGGGGCACACAGAAAAGACTAGAACCCAGACTCTTTGGGGTCATGGGCAGTTAGTTTTGTTTGTGCTTTAGGGGTTTCCGTATTTTGAGAATTGAAAAAAGAGCATTTTTCTCTTCTGTTTATGACTCCCTCCAGATTGTACCTTTCTTCCTTTCCACGCTTCCTGCAGTGCAAGGGAAGGAGAGGAGGCATCGGCTGAGTCCCAAGAACAGCTAAAAGCATCACAGGAGTTATGGGCACTGTGTTCTGTGAAGGAAAAAATATATATTTGGTCTTGAAAGTTATTGCTTCAATTACTTAGTAATTTCCTAAGCAACCCCAGGGTGCGCTTTTAAGAGGTGGACTTGAGGGAGGCCTGTGGAATGGTAATACTCTCTCCCCAAGTATGACCATGTCAAGCGGTCAGGTTGGAGCCCTTTCTATGCTCACCCTGCCCAGGAGGCCCCAGGGCCAAGCGATGTCCAGGGCAGCTGGCCCTGGGCTCGTCTCTTCCTGTTTCTCGCATTTCTAAAAAACAAACAAGCAAACAAAAAACATCAGAAGGGTGTTCAGAAGAGCACTATTCACAAGAGTCAAAAGGTGGAAAGAGCCCAAGCATCCATCAACTGACGAATGGATAAAGAAAATGTGGTAACTCCGTATGATGGGAATATTCTTTGGCCACAGAAAGGAAAGGACACCTGTTACATGATGCATGAACCTTAAGAACATTATGCCGAGTCCAAGAGCCATTACACAAGGTGAAAGGTGCAGAAGGCAAATTCATAGACACAAACACAGGTTGGTAGTTACCAGGGCTGGGAAGTAGGGAAGGAGTGGGAAGGGGACTTACTGGGCACAGAGTTTTATTTAGAGGTGATGAAAATGTCTTGTAAGTAGACAGAAATGGTTTCACAGCATGGTGAGTGTATCGTATACCGTTGAATCATTCACATTAAAATGGTTAAATTTGGGGGCGCCTGGGTGGCTCAGTCGGTTGGGCGTCCGGCTTCAGCTCAGGTCATGATCGCACATTCGTGTGTTCAAGCCCCACGTCAGGCTCTGTGCTGACGGCTCGGAGCCTGGAGCCTGCTTCGGATTCTGTGTCTCCCTCTCTCTCTCTGCCCCTCCCCGCTCATGCTCTGCCTCTCTCTGTCTCAAAAATAAATAAAACACTAAAAAAAATTTTTTTTAAATAAAAAAATAAAATGGTTAAATTTGTTATGTGAATTTCACCTCAAAAAAAAATGTTTTTTAAGTATCATCAGTTGTGATCATTTTAATGAGAGACTGAGAATCGTGACCAGGCCCTCCCAGTGATCATTCAAAGGCTATCCCTCTGCAGATGAAACATGTGCCACCCACCCGGGCTGAGTGTGAGCCCCCAAACCTGGTGTGGCTGCCCAGGGGCCACGAGGGTTCCCTGGCTAAACATCTCTGCCCAAAGGCTGACACCACATTTTGTGTCCCTACTGACCCATTGGTAGATTTGTGGGTTGTTTGGACGTGAGAATAGCACTGCTATGAATGTTCCCTTGATGTGCTCTGCGTGTCGGTTTAGCTTTGTGGGGGTTGAGGGACAGACATTCTCAGATGACCTTGAGGGATAGGGATAAGGATACACCTGGCCTTGGGGATGAAGAAAGTAGCAAGGGCACTACCAGGCTTCACGGCGATGGCGCACAGCTTGGGAACAGAAGGTCGTTCGGACACATCTACGCTTGAGCCACTGGCAACCTTGTTTCCTCAAAGACAACATCTCTCCTTCCGTTAGGGCGATGCAGCCCAGTGACCCTCTCCTTTCCTGGCGCCCTCTTCCCCCTGACCAGCACTCCCCTCAACCGTGTGCTTACTGCTTGCTTGTGACTTCTGTGTCCCGTGCCTTCCCCCGCTCCAGGCCCCTGCTGTCTGCCTTCTCTCCATCTCTGTTCTCCAGAACGAGAGAATTGGCAGCCCACCATTCTCTGTGAATCTTGGATACCAGATCCCCAGGGCAGATTCTGCTGTGCTCCACAAGAGCTATCATCTTTATTGGGGAAAGTCTGACACATCTGGGAACTAAACAGGGCCCACCCATATACTGGGTGCCTGATGAGTTTAACTGAAGTCAGTGTGACTGAAATTCTTTGCTCAGCTCACCAGATGACCCTCAAGAGGGCTGAACCCCATTAGCCTCCTGTCTTCTGATGACTCATTTCAGGCAGCCTCTCCCTCAGCCCTGCCTCAGTTTCACCCGGCACTGTTCAAATCCTAGCTTCCCAACCTATGTATGCTGTGTGACATCGGCAAGTTTCTTACCATCTCTGTGCCTCCAGTTCCTCATTCATCAAATGGGGATGACAAGGGGACCCATGGCATAGGGTGACAGAGAGGATGAGTCATCATGTGTACAGAGCTCTGAACACTGCCAGGCACCTGGTGAGAGCTCCATGCTATCCAGTATTATTTTGTTGACTGTAATCTCCGAAGGTAAGTTAGGCGAGTAAAGAATGGAGAAGGTATTCCCAAGGGGATCAGGACATAGAGAGCCAGGAGACAAGAGGGACGACATGTGGGCAGGTTTCCAGGAGATCTCTCTGCCCACGCAGTACCGGAAGCCCACGGCCAGACGGGGTAGAGAAGGAGTTGACCATATTTGTCTAATCATGACAGAGGCCTCAGCTAGGCCCATGAGCTTTCCGGGGTTGAGACGGCCCTGTGGACTTGTCCCAAATGCAGCCAAGGGAATTGGGCCCTTGAACTGGTAGCTGGAGTGGGGGCAAAACCTCGGGGGATGTAGGGCAAGACCCTTTCTCAGGGGAGAACTCAGCAATGAGCTGTCAGCAGCTGGGGGAGGGAGGCAGGGAATGAAGGCCTCGGCCGGAGAGGGGCGTCTGGACGGTGTCACTACACCGCTCCCAAGATCAGGGCCTGGCAGCTCTTCTCTGAAAGATGCTTACATAACCATTTAAAAATGTAGAAAACTCTTCTTATCTCATAGCTTGAGGACCCTGGGTTGAGGTCTATATTGTCCAATATGGTTGTCGGCTGGGGTGGTAGCTACAATAGTGAGCTACTTAGCATCTCAAAGCCTGTTTCCTCAACTGAGAAATGGGCATACTACTCCGTACCTTATGGTGTGTATCAAGTAAGAGAACTCAGCAAGGGCACAGCAGCCAGCATCTGGAGCACACGTCCTGGGTCCCCACCTTGTCTCCCAGCCCTCCCAACCTCACGTTCTCCTATAAGCAGCTCAGTGCCCTGCAGCCAGGGACTCTCTCTGCAGAGCGCATGGAACGGACTCTGCTGTCTGCAGGGAATCCAGTGCATTTGGAGGGCAGACCCAGAACCAGCGCACCCCCACAGACACGCTGCTCTCTCCAGGAGCTCCGGGCCTCTCCAGAGCACGGCTCCCGTGGGGCCTCAAATGCCTGGGTACACTCTGGACCCAGTAATGACCATTCCATATACTTAGATAATAAACAGAGCTACCAATTCTGCCCAACACGCTGATAACCTAAGCGTTCTGAACACACCATCTGCTGATAATTAAATTTACAAACCATTTGAAACTCACCTACAGCCAGCAGCCCAGACGAAACATGTGACGTTTGGATGGGTGCGTCCATATGGCTGAAAACCTTTCTCTCTCCTGTCTCCCTCCTCTGACTGTGCAGACAATGTGTTAGAGGGAGGGAAGTCCGCTCTCGGGAGCTCCCCACCCCATCCCCAAGGGGAGGAAGCTGGCATTCAGTGATGTCCGAAAGCATGTAGGGCAGAGTCACCCCTCCCTTATTTGGGCGGAGGTCTGGACTAGGACTAGGAAGCAGCTGGAGAAGAATGGGAAGCAGGCTTATTTTATTAGGGTGCTTGTGAGCAACATTCACTACTGAGCACCTACTTTGTGCCCTAAATCCGGGGCATGCCTGGCATCCCTCAAAGAGGAGTCTCTCTGCTTCCTCGCATAGTTGAGCCGCTGAAGGGCAGACACCCCTACTCCCAGCAGCCCAGTGGGTTCGGTTCACCGGCTCCTATCAAGAGATGTGATCATCCCGTTTTTCACTGGCTGGACCTTTGTCTCATCTAGCGCTCAGAACAACCCAGTGAGAGGGGCACTGTTTCCTCCACTTCCCATGTGAGAACACCAAAGCTGAGAGGCTGAGCAGCCTTCCCAGGGCCATGCAGAAGTTACTTTGCCAAATCAGAATTTAAAGGCAAAACTCCCTTATTTGAAGTCCAGGCCCTTTATCACTATGCTTTACTGCCTCAAGAAGGGAGTGTTATGTCCCAAGGAGGGCTGGGAACTGGGTCAAGTCCACGGGATTTGAATAATGGGAAAGTTGCCTCAGTGCCGACACCGAGGGAGAAATGCGGACTGGGTGGGGTCCATGGTGACAAAGTAGAGGCTCCAGTGTCTGCTAACCTTTCCCCTTGAAAACAAAGGCTTGTCCCCACCTCTTTGCTTGTCTCTATCGACACTACATCTTCCACAGAAGTTCCATGGAGAAGAATGGCATTGACCCTGCCACTGACCGAGTGGGTGTCCCAGCCCCCACATCCTCATTGTCAAATGAGGCATCAGAGAAGACTCTGTTCTCTGAACTGGGGAATTCTATGATCCCAATTTCCTGATCCTATCATGACCTCATTCCTGACAGTGTAGACCACTCTATGCACTCAGTTATTCTCTTACTCATTTAATAACCACTGATGACACAACCACTGTGTGGCGGACAGTCTACTAGGCCCTGGAGCTACCAAGAGCATTAAGGGAACATTTTGCCCTCATGGAACTCAAACTCCAGATGGAAAGAAATAGAGATATAGACACAGATGTTCCCATACTGGGGAAACAAAGATTTTTTAAAAATCTAATTTTCAATTCTCTTCAGAAATAAACATATCAGGGGAACCTGGCTGGCTCAGTCAACAGAGCATGTGACTCTTGAACTCAAGGTTGTGAGTTCAAGCCCCATGTTGGGAGTAGTCTACTTAAAAAAAAAAAAAAGGATAGAAAGAAACAAACCAAAGAATTGACTGCTGGTATCAGCCTTGGCAGAACTAGGAGCATTTGAAAAATATTCCATCTGATTCCCACATTTCCAGCCACCTTTGCCGCTGGTGGGAGGAGTCAGATGAGTAGTTTCAGCCAATGCGTCACCTCTGGGCTAAAGTCTATAGGAGCCAAGAGGCAACTCTCTGGCTGTTTCTGTTTCTATGGCAACCACACATTCCTCATGATGGTGCCTTGGTCGCCTTGGGTCCTTGAGTGACTCTGTGGAACAAAGGCCTTTGATGATCCATAGAAGACAGAGAAGACAGAAAATAGAAATGAATCTGTGTCATGTTCAAGCGACAGAGATTTGGGGGTCATTTGCTACAGCACTTTGTCCAGTTTATCCTAATAGAGTTGAATTAGAAGCCTAACCACATTCTGGACGGGAACTGATTTCTTTACGTA